>NC_092726.1:134154195-134454195 GCF_047496885.1 Scyliorhinus torazame | reverse complement strand
AGAATGCCCCCAGTCCAGTCATCTAGATCGTTAGTATATGAAGAGAACAGCTGTGGCCCCCAACACTGAACCCTGCGGGACACCACTCGTCACCGGTTGCCATTCTGAAAAAGAACCTTTTATCCCAACTCTCTGCCTTCTGCCTGACAGTCAATCATCAATCCATGTTAGTACCTTGCCTCGAATACCATGGGCCCTTATTTTACTCAGCAGTCTCCCGTGAGGCACCTTATCAAAGGCCTTTTGGAAGTCAAGATATATAACATCCATTGGCTCTCCTTGGTCTAAACTATTTGTTATCTCTTCAAAGAACTCTAACAGGTTTGTCAGGCACGACCTCCCCTTACTAAATCCATGCTGACTTGTCCTAATCCGACCCTGCACTTCCAAGAATTTAGAAATCTCATCCTTAACAATGGATTCTAGAATCTTGCCAACAACCGAGGTTAGGCCAATTGGCCTATAATTTTCCATATTTTTCCTTGTTCCCTTCTTGAACAGGGGGGTTACAACAGCGATTTTCCAATCCTCTGGGACTTTCCCTGCCTCCAGTGACTTTTGAAAGATCATAACTAACGCCTCCACTATTTCTTCAGCTATCTCCTTAGAACTCTAGGATATAGCCCATCTGGGCCCGGAGATTTATCAATTTTCAGACCTCTTAGTTTATGTAGCACTTTCTCCTTTGTGATGGCTACCATTTTCAACTCTGCCCCCTGACTCTCCGGAATTGTTGGGATGTTACTCATGTCTTCTACTGTGAAGACTGGGGCAAAGCACTTATTTAGTTCCTCAGCTATTTCCTTGTCTCCCATCACTAGATTACCAGCGTCATTTTGGAGCGGCCCAATGTCTACGTTTGCCTCCCGTTTGTTTTTAATGTATTTAAAGAAACTTTCACGATCATTCATAATGTTACTGGCTAGCCTACCTTCATAATTGATCCTCTCTTTCCTTACTTCTCTCTTTGTTATCCTCTGTTTGTTTTTGTAGCCTTCCCAATCTTCTGACTTCCCACTACTCTTTGCCACATTATAGGCTTTCTCTTTTGCTTTGATGCATTCCCTAACTTCCTTTGTCAGCCATGGCTGCCTAATCCACCCTCTGATAATCTTTCTTTTCTTTGGGATGAACCTCTGTACGGTGTCCTCAATTACTCCCAGTAACTCCTGCCATTGCTGTTCTACTGACTTTCCCACTAGGCTCTGCTCCCAGTCGATTTTCGTCAGTTCCTCCCTCATGCCCCTGTAGTTACCTTTATTTAACTGTAACACATTTACATCTGATTCTACCTTCTTTCTTTCAAATTGGAGATTGAATTCTACCATATTATGATCACTGCGTCCTAAGTGTTCCCTTATTTTAAGATCTTTAATCAAGTCTGGCTCATGACAGAACACGAATAAGTCCAGAATGGCCTGTTCCCTCGTGGGCTCCATCACAAGCTGTTCCAAAAAGCCCTCCTGTAAACGTTTAATGGATTCCCTTTCCTTGGGTCCACTGACAGCATTATTTACCCAGTCCACCTGCATATTGAAGTCCCCCATGATCACTGTGACCTTGCCTTTCTGACATGCACTTTCTATTTCGTGGTGCATTTTGTGCCCCTGGTCCTGACCACTGTTAGGAGGCCTGTACATAACTCCCATTATGTTTTTTTTGCCTTTGTGCTTCCTCAACTCGACCCACACAGACTCCACATCATCTGACCCTATGTCGTTTAGTGCCATTGATTTAATTTTATTCCTAATTACCAAGGCAACCCCGCCCCCTCTGCCCACCTCTCTGTCTTTTCGATAGGTTGTGAATCCCTGGATGTTTAAATGCCAGTCCTGAACCCCCTGCAACCACGCCTCTGTGATGCCTAGCACATCATACCTGCCAGTCACAATCTGGGCCACAAGCTCATCTACCTTATTCCGTACACTGTGCGCATTTAAATATAGCACCTTTAATTCTCTATTGCCCGTCTCTTTTTGTTTTCTTAGTGTGGTGGACCTTGGATTACTGAGCCTTTCCATACACTGTGTCCTATTTTGTGGGATGGGGACTATCGTAACCTCTCCTGAGTCTTGTCTTTTCGTGCTTTTTTGTATTCCTAAGCAGCTACGCTTCCCATTGATTACTTCACCTCTTGGTTCCCTGACTTTCCTTTCCCCCCCCCCCCCCCCATCTCTCGTTTAATGTCCTATTGACCACCCTATTTACACTTTTCGCCTGATCACTTGTCCCAGCTCGGTTCAGGTGGAGACAATCCCAACGGTATAAGTCCCCCCTGTCCCAAAACTGATGACAGTGTCCCATGAAAAGGAAATCCTCTTTCCCAAACCACTCTTTCAGAGGTGTTGAGTTTGGGTAGGGTGCTCTTTCCAGGAGCCGGTGCAGACTCGAGGGGCCGAATGGCCTCCTTCTGCACTGCAAATTCAATGATAATCTATGATTAATCTAGGACAAAGTTTCGGCACAACACCGTGGGCCGAAGGGCCTGTTCTGTGCTGTATTTTCTATGCTCTATGTTCTATGTTCCCTTATTCTTGCCTCCCTATGCCAATTTGCACGTGGCTCGGGGAGTAATCCGGAAATTATGACCCTTGAGGGGGGCCTGTTTTTGAATTTGAATCCTAGCTCTTCATAATCTCTAAACAGGTCATCTTTCCTAGACTTGCCTATGTTGTTGGTGCTGACATGGACTACAACAACTGGATCCTCCCCCTCCCTCTCCAGTATCCTTTCAAGACGGTCAGAGATGTCCCGCACCCTAGCACCGGGCAGGCAACATACCATGCGGAACTCTTCATCCTGCTCACAAACGATACCATCTATCCCCCTGATAATAGAATCCCCTACATCTACAACTTGCCTGTATAGCCCCTCCCCTTAAATGGCCTGCTGAACCACGGTGTCTTGGTCAGCTGACTCATCCTTCCTGCAGCCCTGTTCGCCATCCGCACAGGGAGCAAGTGCCTCATACCTGTTGGACAGCGTCAAGGGCTGAGGCTCCCGAATTCCTGACTGCTGGTTCCTTTTACCTGCCTGACTTGCAGTCACAGCCTGCTGTCCCTGGCCACTGGCAGGATTTAAACTACTTACTCTGACAGGTGTGACTGCCTCCTGAAACACAGTGTCCAGGTAAGTCTCCCCCTCCCGGATGTGCCTCAGTGTTTGAAGCTCAGACTCCAGCTCATCAACTCTGAGCCGGAGCTCTTTGAGCAGCCAACACTTACTGCAAATGTGGTCGCTGCAGCTCGCAATGGGATCTGCCAGCTCCCACATCAAGCAGCTCAAGCACATCACCTGACCAGCCATCACTAATTAATTAATTAGTTTAATTTAAGTTTACGAGTTTAGCTATGTGGTTTGTTTTTTTAATTTGGGGCAGATTTGCTATCAACCAATCAGATCACAGCTTCCCTCTGACGTCACCTTGGGGGGGGGGTGGAAACTGGAAAACATGAAGTTACCGTTAGGTTTTTTTACTCACAGTCTGCTCCTCCTCCTCAGAATGGCTCCCGAAATTAGGCCCGAAGAAAGAGAGAGAACAAATCAGTCGGGACAAAGCACCTTCTCCCACTCTTCACCGAATTACCTCACTGCACCAAATTACCAAAGTCTCACTCTGTCTGTGTCTCACTCACTCAGGCTGTGTTCCTTTGACCTGCGCAACGGTTACTAAGTGCGCTTTCTGTCTGTCTTTTATACAGACTTCAGGACGACTCACACTAAAACTTCAACGAGAAGAATACAATGTGTACCTTTGTGCCCCTTAAAAGGCCTCAGGTGACGGCCAGATAACTGCCTCTCAGCAATTAGTGTGGGGGGCAGCTTCAGCCAATCAGACACTACTCTACACTGAGAGTAGTGTTTCTTAACTGAAAAACAGCACAATTAGATTTATCACTTACCTTTCTTGGTTACCTCACTGCACCAAATTCTCACTCTGTCTGTGTCTCTGGGGTTGGGTGATATCTGGGGTTGGCTGACATCTGGGGGTTGGGTGATATCTGTGGTTGGGTGATCACTGTCGTTGGGTGGTACCTGGGGTTGGGTGATCCCTGGGGTTGGGTGATCTCTGGGGTTGGGTGATATCTGGGCTTGGTTGATATTTGGGGTTGGGTGATATCTGGGGTTGGGTGATACTGGGGTTGGGTGATATCTGGGTTTGGGTGATATCTGGGGTTGGATGATGTCTGGGGTTGGCTGATCTCTGGGGTTGGGTGATATATGGGGACGGGTGATCTCTGAGGTTGGGTGATCTCTGCCGGTGGGTGATATCTGGGGTTGAGTGATATCTGGGGTTGGGTGATATCGGGGTTGGGTGATGTCGGGAATTGGGTGATATCTGGGGTTGTGTGATATCGGGGGTTGGGTGATATCTGGGGTTGGGTGATATCTGCCGTTGGGTGATCTCTGGGATTGGGTGATATCTGGGGTTGGGTGATATCTGGGGTTGTGTGATATCTGGGGTTGGGTGATATCGGGGATGAGTTGATATCGGGGATTGGTTGATATCTCGGGTTGGGTGATCTCTGGAGTTGGGTGATCTCTGCGGTTGGGTGCTAACTGGGGTTGAGTGATATCTGGGGTTGGGTGATCTCTGGGGTTGGGTGATATCTGGGGTTGGGTTATCTCTGGGGTTGGGTGATATCTGGAGTTGGGTGATATCTGGGGTTGGGTGATCTCGAGGTTTGGGTGATATCTAAGGTTGAGTGTTATCTGGCTTTGGGTGATATCTGGCGTTGGGTGATATCGGGGGGGGGCTGATATCCAGTGGGTGCTGATATCCGTTCTGCGGTGATGTTTGGTGGGGGCATGAATTCCAGGGTCGTTTCATATCCGAGGGGGGGTGATATCACGGTGGGTGCGATGTCGTGGAGGCGGTGATATCAGGGTGTGGAGGTGATATCGGGGAGGGGGTGATATTGGGCTGGCGATGATATCGGGGTGGGGGTGATATCGGTGAGGGGGTGATTTCGGTGAGGTGGTGATATTGAGGAGGGGTGATATCGGGGAGGGGGTGATATCGGTATTGGGGGAATATCGGTTAGGTGGTGATATTGGAGAGGGGGTGATATCGTGGAGGAGGTGTTATCGGTTAGGGGTGATATCGGGAAGAGTGTGATATCGGATAGGGTGTGATATCGGGGACGGGGTGATATCAGGGTGGGGGTGATATCGGGGAGGGAGTGATATCGGGGAAGGGGTGATGTCAGGGAGGTGGTGATATCGGGGGGGGGGATATCAGGGTGGGAGTAATATCGGGGAGGGGGTGATATCAGGGTGGTGCTGATATCGGGGAGAGAGTGATATCGGTAAGGGGGTGATGTCGGGGAGGGGGTGATATCGGGCTGGGAGTGATATCGGGGAGAGAGTGATATCGGGGAGGGGGAGATGTCGGGGAGGGGATGAAATCGGGGGGGGGGGTGGGTGATATCGTGGAGGGGTGATATCAGGGTGTGGAGGTGATATCGGGGAGGGGTGATATTGGGGTGGGGATGATATCGGGGTGGAGGTGATATCGGTGAGGGGGTGATTTCGGTGAGGTGGTGATATTGGGGAGGGGTGATATCGGGGAGGGGGTGATATCGGTGTTGGGGGGCTATCGGTTAGGTGGTGATATTGGGGAGGGGGTGATATCGGGGAGGGGGTGATATCGGTTAGGGGTGATATCGGGAAGAGTGTGATATCGGATAGGGTGTGATATCGGGGAGGGGGTGAAATCAGGGTGGGGGTGATATCGGGGAGGGAGTGATATCGGGGAGGGGGTGATGTCAGGGAGGGAGTGATATCGGGGGTATATCAGGGTGGGAGTGATATCAGGGAGGGGGTGATATCAGGGTGGTGCTGATATCGGGGAGAGAGTGATATCGGTAAGGGGGTGATGTCGGGGAGGGGATAATATTGGGGAGGGGATGATATCGGGGGGGGGTGATATCGTGGAGGGGGTGATATCGGGGTGGGTGTGATATCGGGGAGGGGATGATATCCGGGGGGGTGATATCGAGGTGGGGGGGGATATCGAGGAGGTGATGTCGGGGATTGGATGATGTCGGGGAGAGGGTGATATCGGGCAGCGGTAATATCGGGGAGGAGGTGATATCGGGGAGGGGGTGATATCGGGATGAGGCTGATATCGGGGAAGTGGTAGTTTTGGGGAAGTGGTGATATCGGGGAAGGGGTGATATCGGGAAGGGGGTGATAGCGGGGTGGGAGTGATATCGGGCAGGGGGTGATATCGGGATGGGGTGATATCGGGGAGGTGATGATATCGGGTTGGGGGTGATATCGGGGAGGGGGTGATATCGGGGAGGGAGTGATATCAGAGAGGGGGTGATATCGGTTTGGGGGTGATATCGGGGTGGGGTGATATCGGGGTGGGGGTGATATCGGGTTGGGGTGATATCGGGGAGGAGGTGATATCAGGGTGGGGTGATATCGGGGAGGGAGTGATATCGGGGAGGGGTTGATGTCAGGGAGGGGGTGATATCGGGGTGGGGGTGATATCAGGGTGGGAGTGATATCGAGGTGGGGGTGATATCGAGTGGTGATGTCGGGGATTTGATGATGTCGGGGAGGGGGTGATATCGGGGAAGGGGTGGTTTTGGGGAAGGGGTGATATCGGGGTGGGGGTGATATCGGGGAGGGGGTGATATACGGGGGCGTGATATCGAAGTGGGGGTGATATCGAGGCGGTAATGTCGGGGATTGGATGAAGTCGGGGAGGGATTGATATCAGGCAGGGGGTAATATCGGTGAGGGGGTGATATCAGGGAGGGGGTGATATCGAGGTGGGGGTGATATCGGGGAAGGGGTGGTTTTGGGGAAGGGGTGATGTCGGGGAAGGGGTGATATCGGGAAGGGGGTGAGAGCGGGGTGGGTTATATCGGGAAGTGGGTGATATCTGGGTGGGGGTGATGTCTGGGAGGGGGTGATATCGGGCAGGGAGTGATATCAGAGCGGGAGTGATACCGGTGTGGGCGTGATATCGGGGTGGGTTGATATCGGAGTGGGGGTGATATCGGGTTGGGTGTGACATCGGGGAGGGGGTGATATCGGGTAGGGAGTGATATCAGAGCGGGGGTGATATCGGTGTGGGCGTGATATCGGGGTGGGGTGATATCGGGGTGGGGGTGATATCGGGTTGGGTGTGATATCGGGGAGGGGGTGATATCGGGGAGGGGTTGATATCGGGGAGAGGCTGATATCGGGGTGAGGGTGGTGTTGGGGTGGGAGTGGTATTGGGGAGGGGTTGATATCGGGGAGGGGGAGGTATCGGGGAGGGGTGATATCGGGGAGGGGGTGATATTGGGGAGGGGATATCCTTGGTGGGGGAGGGGTAGTGCTGCGATGTCTATTGAGACACAACAATCCCGAAGAGCCCCAATGGGACCAATGGGCAGCAGGAGCCGCCAGTGCGCCTGCGCCACACCCATCTCAGCATCCCCTGCGTGCCGGTGGCGGCTATCTGGTGTTGCCAGGGGAAACTGCCGGTGGCCATCTTGTGTTGCCAGTGTAAACTCCCGCGGCAGTCTTGAGTTGCCAGGGGAGATTCCCCGCGACCACCTTGTGTTGCCAGGGGAGACTGCCGGTGGCCATCTTGTGTTGACAGGGGAGACTCCCCGTGATCATCTTGTGTTGCCAGGGGAGTCTCCCGGCAGCTATCTTGTGTTGCCAGGGGAGACGATGCCAGTCAGTGTGTAGCCCTCGCACTGCCTACTTGGACAGTAACTCTCCCGCACATGCGCACGGACAGCTCTGTGTGAAGCCTCCATTGTCTGAAGCATTATTACTGCCATAAGACCCTGAGTCCACAACCGTTCCTCATACGACAAACTCGTCTCTGCTTTCAGACTCCGGCTTCACTCTCGGTTCTGAAACACCTATTCCCCTTTCCTTGGAGGGTCAGCGGCCTCTGGCGGCGGGGGTGACAGCTGCCTCTGGGGGCGGGGGGACAGCGGCCTCTGGCGGCAGGGGGACAGCGGCCTCTAGCGGCGGGGGGACAGCGGCCTCTGGCGGCGGCGGGACAGCGGCCTCTGGCGGCGGCGGGACAGCGGCCTCTGGCGGCAGGGGGACAGCGGCCTCTAGCGGCGGGGGGACAGCGCTCTCTGGCGGCAGGGGGACACCGGCCTCTGGCGGCGTGGTGACAGCGGCCTCTGGCGGCGTGGTGACAGCGGCCTCTGGCGGCAGGGGGTCGGCGGCCTCTGGTAGCTACGGGACAGCGTCCTCTGGCGCCGGGTGGACAGCGGCCTTTGGCGGCGGGGGGACAGCGTCCTCTGGCGGCGGGGGGACAGAGGCCTCTAGCGCCGGGGGCACAGCGGCCTCTGGCGACAGGTGGACAGCGGCCTCTGGCGTCAGGCGGACAGCGGCCTCTGGCGACAGGGAGGGGGACAGCAGACTCTGGCGGTAGGGGGATAGCCGCCTCTGGCGGCGGGGGGACAGCGGCCTCTGGCAGCGGGGGGACAGCAGCCTCTGGTTGAGGTAGGACATTTGCCTCTGGAGGCGGGGGGGACAGCAGCCTCTGGCGGCGGGGTGACAGCGGCCTCTGGCGGCGGGGGGTCAGCGGCCTTTGGCGGCGGGGGGTCAGCGGCCTCTGGCAGCGGGGGGACAGCAGCCTCTTGTGGCAGTAGGACAGTGGCCTCTGGAGGCGGGGGGACAGCGCCCTCTGGCGGCGGGGAGACAGCGGCATCTGGCGGCGGGGGGACAGCGGCCTCTGGCGGTGTGGTGACAGCGGCCTCTGGCGGCAGGGGGACAGCGGCCTCTGGCGGCGTGGTGACAGCGGCCTCTGGCGGCAGGGGGTCGGCGGCCTCTGGCGTCAGGCGGACAGCGGCCTCTGGCGACAGGGAGGGGGACAGCGGACTCTGGCGGTAGGGGGATAGCCGCCTCTGGCGGCAGTGCGACAGTGGCCTCTGGCGGCGGGGGGGACAGCGGCCTCTGGCGGCGGGGGGACAGCGGCCTCTGGCGGCAGGGGGACAGCAGCCTCTGGCGGCGTGGTGACAGCGGCCTCTGGAGGCAGGGGGACAGCGGCCTCTGGCGGCAGGGGGACAGCGGCCTCTGGAGGCAGGGGGACAGCGGCCTCTGGAGGCAGGGGGACAGCGTCCTCTGGCGCCGGGTGGACAGCGGCCTTTGGCGGCGGGGGACAGCGGCCTCTGGCGGCAGGGGGACAGCGGCCTCTGGCGGCAGGGGGACAGCGGCCTCTGGCGGCAGGGGGACAGCGGCCTCTGGCGGCAGGGGGACAGCGGCCTCTGGAGGCAGGGGGACAGCGGCCTCTGGCGGCAGGGGGACTGCGGCCTCTGGCGGCAGGGGGACAGCGGCGTCTGGCGACAGGTGGACAGCGGCCTCTGGCGTCAGGCGGACAGCGGCCTCTGGCGACAGGGAGGGGGACAGCGGACTCTGGCGGTAGGGGGATAGCCGCCTCTGGCGGCAGTGCGACAGTGGCCTCTGGCGGCGGGGGGGACAGCGGCCTCTGGCGGCGGGGGGACAGCAGTCTCTGGTGGAGGTAGGACATTTGCCTCTGGAGGCGGGGGGACAGCAGCCTCTGGCGGCGGGGGGACAGCGGCCTCTGGCGGCGGGGAGACAGCGGCATCTGGCGGCGGGGGGACAGCGGCCTCTGGCGGTGTGGTGACAGCGGCCTCTGGCGGCAGGGGGACAGCGGCCTCTGGCGGCGTGGTGACAGCGGCCTCTGGCGACGGGGGGACACCGTCCTCTCGGGGCAGGGGGACACCGGCATCTGGCGGCGGGGGGTCAGCGGCCTCTGGCGGCGGGGGGTCAGCGGCCTCTGGCAGCGGGGGGACAGCTGCCTCTTGTGGCAGTAGGACAGTGGCCTCTGGAGGCGGGCGGACAGCGGCCTCTGGCGGCGGGGGGACAGCGGCATCTGGCGGCGGGGGGACAGCGGCCTCTGGCGGCAGGGGGACAGCTGCTGGTGAGCAGTGAGTGCGGGTGGGGCTGTCTGTCTCTGTCTGTGTCTCGGTCTGTGTCTGTGTCTCTGGCTGTGTCTCTCTCTGTGTTTCTGTCTCTGTGTCTCTGTCTCTGTCTGTGTCTCTGTCTCAGGCTGTATCTCTGTGGCTCTGTGTCTCCGTCTGTGTCTTTGTCAGTATTTGTGTCTCTGTCTGTGTCTGTGTCTGTGTCTGTATCTGTGTCTTTGTCTGTGTCTCTGTCTCTGTCTCTATCTGTGTCTCCATCTGTGTCTGGGTCTGTGTCTCTGTTTCTATCTTTGTCTGTGTTTCGCTCTGTGTCCGTATCTGCGTCAGTGTCAGTGTATTTTTCTCTGTCTGTGTCTGTGTCTCTGTCTGGGTCTCTGTGTGTGTCTCTGTGTGTGTCTCCGTCTGTGCCTCTGCCTGTATCTGTGTCTGTGTCGGTGTCTGTATCTGTGTCCCTGTCTGTGTATGTGTCTCTGTCTGTGTCTATCTTTGTGTTTCTTGTGTCTCTGTCTGTCTCTCTAGTCTGTGATTATGTCTGTGTTTCTGTCTGTTTCTCTGTCTCTGTCTGTGTGCCTATCTGTGTCTCTGTCTGTGTCTTTGTCTGTGTCGGTGTATGTGTCTCTGTGTCTGCTTGTGTCCCTGTCTGTGTCTCAGTCTGGGTCTCCATCTGTGTCTCTGAATCTGACTGCGTTTCTGTCTGTGTCTCTACCTGTGCCTGTGTCTATTTCTGTGTCTCTGTCTGTTTATCTGTCTGTGTCTGTCTGTGTCTGTGACTCTGTCTGTGACTCTGTCTGTATGATCTGTATGTTTCTGTGTCTGTGTCTCTGTCTGTGTCTCCGTCTGTGTCTCCGTCTGTGTCTCTGTCTGAGTCTCTATTTGTGTATGTGTCTTTGTCTGTGTCTCTGCCTGTGTCTGTGTCTATAACTGTGATTCTGTCTCTGTTTGTGTCTCCTTCTGTGTCTGTGTCTCCGTCTGTGTCTGTATCTCTGTCTGTGTCTCTGACTGTTTCTGTGCCTCTGTCTGTGTCTGTGTCTCTATCTGTGATTCCGTCTCTGTCTGTGTCTCTGTCTGTGTCACTGCCTCTGTCTCTGTCTGTGTCTGTGGCTCTGTCTGTTTCTGTGTTTGTGTCTCTGTGCCTCTGCCTCTGTCTGTGTCTCTCTCTGTATCTCTGTCTGTGTCTCTGTCTGCTTCGGTGTTTGTATCTCTATCTGTGGCTGTATGCGTCTCTGTGTCTCTGTGTCTCTGTCCGTGTATCTGTCTATGTCTCTGTCTGTATCTCTGTCTGTGTCTCTGTCTGTGTCTCTGTCTGGGGCACATTCTCCTGCACAGACTGTGTTTGAGTGTGAGACACGCACCCAGCTGATCTGCCATGGCGGAGGCAAACAAACCAGCTGATCGGCAATTGGGGGAATCGCACTCCCAGCTGATCGGCATTGCGGAGAATCACGCACCCAGCTGATCAGCAATGCGGGGAAGCACATACCCAGCTAATCGGCAATGCGGGGAAGAACAGACCCAGGTGATCGGAAATGGGGGAAGGTAGACACCCAGCTGATCGGCAATGGGGGGAAGCACACACCCAGCTGATCGGCAATGGGGAGAGGCGCACAACCAGCTGATTGGCAATGGGCGGAGACACACATCCAGCTGATCAGCCATGGGAGGGGAGCACACTCAGCTGATTGGCCATGGGGGTGGGGGGGGAGGCACACCTCCAGCTGATCGGCAATGCGGGGAAGGACACACCCAGCTGCTCGGCAATGCGGGGAAGCACACACCCAGCTGATCCGCAATGCGGGGAAGGACACACCCAGCTGTCGGCAATGGGGGAGGCACACACCCAGCTGATCGGCAAAGGTGTGAAGCCGCACACCCAGGTGATTGGCCATGGGGGGAGTCACACCCACCCACCGATAGTCCCTCCTGGTAATGCAGAATGGTAAATCAGGTTGAGGCTGGCTGGGGATGGTCAGTTTTACCGGCAGTAAGAGGAGAGAGATGCCGCGTGGGTGGGGTTTCCTCTCAGGATTTAATGAATTGAAGAAGTGAACTAAAGGGAACTTCCAGCAGTATCTTCAACTGCTGCCTGAACTGAGTCTGTGTCACGGCGTAAATCGCAGTGTTTGTGCAGCAACTCAGGAGCTGCAGCATGAAGCCCAATTCCTGAACATAATAATGTAACCATACAGACTCATACCCAAGATACCACATCCGGTTCCATATAGAATAAACCATTAACGTTGACCATAACAGGATGAAATTGGCGGAGATAATAAACAGTAAAATGATGGATTTCCTCCGACTCTCCATCTCTGGGTCTCTGGG
Source organism: Scyliorhinus torazame (assembly GCF_047496885.1). NCBI lineage: Eukaryota > Metazoa > Chordata > Chondrichthyes > Carcharhiniformes > Scyliorhinidae > Scyliorhinus > Scyliorhinus torazame. The sequence goes on along the minus strand of NC_092726.1, from coordinate 134,441,956 downwards.
ACTGTCCCCACTGCTGTGAGCCCGGAGTCTCCTGCGGGCCCTGCTGCTCAGGACAATGTGTCTGACGGTGAGAACATTGAGCAGCAGAATCAGGGCGAATGGAACACACGGGGTTAGAATGTGGTGGAGGAACTCGATTGGTCCCCAGACCGGAGAGAACAGAACATCCTCTGTGACAGCACAAAACCAGGGGTCGTTCCACAGCCAATACCCACCGGTCATCATAAACCCCCAGGAAATGTCCTTCAAACAGCTCAGCACAGCCACTGTTCCCAGAACCACAGCCGCCGTTTTCTCGCTGCAATGTTTATTTTTCAGCTTCGGGCAACAAATGGCCACAAATCGATCAAAGGTGAAAGTGACGGTGAACCAGACAGAACAGTCAGTGGCTGCAAAAAGCAGGGCGGCGTGGATATTACACATGGGGATGGACCGCAGGAAATTAAACTGTTCCTTAAAAACAATGGGAATGTGTCTCAATATCAGGTCGAGAATAACGACCAGTAGATCCCCCACTGCCATGGCCACCAGGTAACAAGTCACACATTTGGACAGCCCACAGTTTCTTCTCTTCAGGATCACAATTGTGATGAGGTTCACTGTGAGGAAGGGAAATTCACAATAAAATTATACATCAGCCTGGGAAAGACATCACAAGTATGGTCGGTGTGGTGTTGAGGAAGTCAAATTAATATACACAAATACACTCACACTCACACACATACAGTAATACACTCAGACACACAGGCACTAACACACACTCACACACACATAGACAGTAACACACACACACAGACGCTAACACACACACACTCACACACATACAGAGACAGTAACACACTCACACATACACAGAGACAGTAACACACACACACACACAGACAGTAACACATTCTCAGACACGCAGAAACTAACACACTCTCACACAGACATTAATACACTCACATACACACAGACACTAACACACACACATACTGAGACAGTAACACACTCACACATACACAGAGACAGTAACACACACACACACACACAGTCAGTAACACACTTTCAGACACACAGACACTAACACGCTCACTCACACACAGACATTAACACACTCAAACACACACACTAACACACACACACTCACACACATACCGAGACAGTAACACACTCACACATACACAGAGACAGTAACACACACACACACACAGTAACACACTCTCACACACACAGACACGAACACACTCACTCACACACACACAGACAATAACACAGTCTCACACACACAGGCACTGACACACACACACAGCTCACGCATACATTAACACACACACAGTAACACACTCATACAATAATACACACACAGTAACACACACACATACATTAACACACACATACAGTAATACACTCACACATACTTTAACACACACACACAGACAGTAACACACTGACACACATACAGAGACAGTAATACACTCACACACACAGACACTGACACACACTCACACACACATACAGAGACAGTAATACACTCACACATGCACTGACACTAACACACTGACAGACACACACAGACAATAATACACTCACACATACATTAATACACACACACAGACAGAGATAGTAATACACTCATACAGACACTAACACACGCATAGTAATACACACAGAGTAATAAACTCAGACAGACACTAACACACACACACATACAGAGACAGTAATACACTCACAGTCACACGTACACTAACCACACCCACACAAACAAACCCCTCACAAACAACCTAACACGTCACACACAACCTAACCCCTCACATACAAACTAACCCCTCAAACACAAACTAACCCCTCACACACAAAGTAACGTCTCACGCACAAACTCACCCCTCACACACACACACTAACAACCCCAACACACACTAACCCCCCTCTCACACATACTAACCTCCCACACACAATACACCCCCCACTACCAACGCAGAATACCCCACCCCACACACGCACTCAACCCACTCACACACGCACAGTCAATTCCCCTCACACACCCATTTGTGAGGGGTGTGTGATGTATTATGTGGCTAACTGGGTTATGGTACAATGAGTATGTGAGGGGTGTGTGGTGTTCTGGGTGACTGACTGGGCTATGGTTCATTGCATATGTGAGGGGTGTGTGGTTTACTGGGTGACTGACTGGGCTATGCTACATTGCGTATGTGGGGATTGCTGGGTGACTGAATGGGCTATGGTATATTGCGTATGTGAGGGGTGTTTGGTTTACTGGGTGTCTACTGAGCTATGGAACGTTGCCTCTGCGAGGGGTGTGTGTTGAATTGTGTGGCTAAGGAATAGGGTACATAGTGTATGTGAGGGGGGGGGGGTGGTGTACAGGTGACTGACTGGGCTGTGGTACATTGCGTATGTGAGGGGAGTGTGTTTTACTGGATGGCTGACTGGGCTATGGTACATTGCATGTGTGAGGTATGTGTGGTTTACTCGCTAAAAGACTGCAATATGGTACATTGAGTATGTGAGGGATGTGTGGTGTATTGTGTGGCTGACTGGGATTTGGGACATTGCGTATGTAAGGTGTGTGGAGTATTGTGTGGCTAACTGAGTGATGGTTCATTGCATATGTGAGGGGTGTGTGTTTTACTGGGGGACTGACTGAGCTATGGTGTGTGGTTTACTGGGCGGCAGACTGGGCTATGGTAAATTGCGTATGTGAGGGGTGTGTAGTTTACTGGGCGACAGACTGGGCTATGGTAACTTGCGAATGTAAGGGGTGTGTGGTTTACTGGTTGACTGACTAGGCTATGGTACATTGCGTATGTGAGGGGTGCGTGGTCTATTGTGTGGCTAACTGAGCGATGCTACATTTCGTCTGTAATGGGTGTGTGGGGAATTGTTTGGCTAACTGGGCTATGGTACATTGTGCATGTGAGGGGTGTGTGGTCTGCTGGGTCACTGACTGGGCTATGGTACATTGCGTATGTGAGGGGTGTCTGGTTTGCTGGGTCACTGACTGGTCTATGGTACATTTCGTGTGTGAGGGGTGTGTTGTTTGCTGCATGACAGACTGGGCAATGGTACATTGCGTATGTGAGGGGTGTGTGGTTGGCTGGGTGACTTGCTGGGCTATGAAACATTGAGTATGTGAGGGGTGTGTGGTTTGCTGGGTGACTGACTGGGCTATGGTATGTTTCGTATGTGAGAGGTGTGTGGTTTGTTGGTGACTGACTGGGCTATGGTACATTGCGTGTGTGACGTGTGTGTGGTTTATTCGCTGCAAGACTGCATATTGGTGCATTGCGTTTGTGAGGGAGGTGTGGTGTATTGTGTGGATAACTGGGCTATGGCACATTGCGTATCTGATGGGTGCGTGGTTTGCTGTGTGACAGACTGAGCTATCGTCCATTTCGTAAGTGAGGGGTGTATGGTTTGCTGGGTGTCTACTGGGTTATGGTGCTTTTCGTTTATGAGGGGAATGTTGTGAATTGTGTGGCTGACTGGGCTATGGTTCATTTCGTATGTGAGGGGGGCTGTATAGTTGGGTGACTGACTGGGCTATGGTACATTGCGTCTGTGAGTTGTGTGTATTACATTGCGTATCTGAGGGATGTGTGGTGTATTGTGTGGATAACTGGGCTATGGTGCATTACGTATGTGAGGGGTGTGTGGTTTGCTGGGTAACTGACTGTGCTGTAGTATATTTCGTATGTGAGAGTTGTGTGGTTAACTGAGTGACTGACTGGGCAATGGTACATTGCGTATGTGAGGGGTGTGTGGTTTACAGTGTGACTGACTGGCCCATGGTACATTACGTCTGTGAAGAGTGTGTGGTTTACTGGGTGACGGACTGGGCAATGGCATATTTCGTATTTGAGGGCTGTGCGGTCTACTGGGTGTCTGACTGGGCAATGGTACATTGCGTATGTGAGGGTTGTGTGGTTACTTGTGTGACTGACTGGTCTATGGTACATTGCGTTTGTGAGGGGTGAGAGTTTTGCTGGGAGACTGACTGGGCTATGGTACATTGCGTATGTGAGGGGTGTGTGGTTTACTGAGTGACTGACTGGGCTATGGTACATTACGTCTGTGAGGGGTGTGTGGTTTGCTGGGTGACTGACTGGGCTATGGTGTATTGCGTATGTGAGGGGTGAGTGGTTACTTGGGTGACTGACTGGGCTATGGTACATAGCGTCTGTGAGTGGTGTGTGGTGTATTGTGTGGCTAACTGAGCGATGGTACATTGCTTCTTTGAGGGGTGTGTTGTTTGCTTGCTGACTGACAATGGTCCATTGCGTATGTGAGGGGTGTGTGCTTTACTGGGAGACTGACGGGGCTGTGGTACATTGCGGAAGTGAGGTGTGTGTGGTTTGCTGGGTGACTGACTGGGCTGTCGTACATTGCGCATGTGTGGGGTGTACGGTTTACTGGGTGACTGTCTGGGCTAAGAAACATTGCGGAAGTGAGGGGTGTGTGGTGTGCTGGGTGACAGACTGGGCTATGGTACACTGCGTATGTGAGGGGTGTGTGGTTTACAGAGTGACTGACTGGCCCATGGTACTTGCGTCTGTGAAGAGTGTGTGGTTGAGTGGGTGGCTGACTGGGCAATGGCAAAATTTCGCATCTGAGGGGTGTGTGGTGTACTGGGTGTCTGACTGGGCTATGGTACTTTGCGTATCTGAGGGTTGTGTTGTTACTTGGGTGACTGACTGGTCTATGGTACATTGCGTATGTGAGGAGTGAGAGGTTTGCTGTAGTATATTGCGTATGTGATGCGTGTGTGGTGTATTGTGTGGATAACTGGGCTTTGGTACATTGCATATGTGAGGGGTGTGTGGTTTGCATGGTGACTTGCTGGGCTATGGTACATTGCGTCTGTGAGGGGTGTGTGGCTTACTGTGTGACTGACTGGGCAATGGGTCATTGCGTCTATGAGGGGTGTGTGGTTTATTGGGTGACTGACTCGGCTATGGTACATTGCGTATGTGAGGGGTGTGTGGTTTACTGGGTGACTGACTGGGCTGTGGTACATTGCGGATGTGAGGTGTGTGTGATTTACTGGGTGACTGACTCGACTGTGGTACACTGCATATATGAGCGGTGTGTGGTTTGCTGGGTGACTGACTGGACTATGGTACATTGCGCATGTGAGATGTGTCTGGTTTGCTGGGTAACTGATTGGGCTATGGTACATTGCGAATGTGAAGGGTGTGTGGTTTGCTGGGTAACTGGCTGGGCTATCGTCCATTGAGTATTTGAGGATTGTGTGGATTACTGGGTGACTGACTGGGCTGTGGTCCATTACGTATGTGAGGGGTGTGTGGTTGCTGGGTGACTGACTGGGATATGGTACAATGCGTATGTGAGGGGTTTGTGGTTAGCTGGGTGACTGCCTGTTGAATGGTACATTGAGTATGTGAGGGGTGCGTGGTTTGCTTGGTGACTGACTGGGCTATGGTATAATGCGTATGTGAGGGGCGTGTGGTTGCTGGGTGACTGACTGGGCTATCGTCCAATGCGTATGTGAGGGGTTTGTGGTTAGCTGGGTGACTGCCTGTTGAATGGTACATTGAGTATGTGAGGGGTGCGTGGTTTGCTTGGTGACTGACTGGGCTATCGTCCAATGCGTATGTGAGGGTTGTGTGGTTTACTGAGTGACTGACTGGGATATGGTACATTGCGTATGTGAAAGGTGTGTGGTACACTGGGTGACTGACTGGGCTGTGGTACATTGCGTATGTGAGGGGTGTGTGGTTTACTGGGTTACTGACTCGACTGTGGTACACTGCATATATGAGGGGTGTGTGGTTTGCTGGGTGACTGTCTGGGCTATGGTACATTGCGTTTGTGGCAGGTGTGTGGTGTATTGTGTGTCTCACTGTGCTGTGGTACATTGCGTATGTGAGGGGTTAAGGGTTTGCTGGGTGACTGCCTAGGCTATGGGACATTGCGTATGTTAGGGGTGTGTGGTTTGCTGTCTGACTTGCTGGGCTATCGTCCAGTCCGTATGTGAGGGTTGTTTGGTTTACTGAGTGACTGCCTGTTCAATGGTATATTGCGTATGTGAAGGGTGTGTGGTTTACTGGGTTACTGACTCGCCTATTGTTCATTTCATATGTGAGGGGCGTGTGGTTTGCTGGGTGACTGACTGGGCTGTGGTACATTGCGTATGTGAGGGGTGTGTGGTTTACTGGGTGACTGACTGGGCTGTGGTACATTGCGAATGTGAGGGGTGTGTAGTTTGCTGTGTGACTTGCTGCGCTATCGTTCATTGCGTATGTGAGGGTTTTGTGGTTTACTGAGTGACTGCCTGTTCAATGGTATATTGCGTATGTGAAGGGTGTGTGGTTTACTGGGTTACAGACTCGACTATTGTTCATTTCATATGTGAGGGGCGTGTGGTTTGCTGGGTGACTGACTGGGCTGTGGTACATTGCGTATGTGAGGGGTGTGTGGTTTACTGGGTGACTGACTGGGCTGTGGTACATTGCGAATGTGAGGGGTGTGTAGTTTGCTGTGTGACTTGCTGCGCTATCGTTCATTGCGTATGTGAGGGTTTTGTGGTTTACTGAGTGACTGCCTGTTCAATGGTATATTGCGTATGTGAAGGGTGTGTGGTTTACTGGGTTACAGACTCGACTATTGTTCATTTCATATGTGAGGGGCGTGTGGTTTGCTGGGTGACTGACTGGGCTGTGGTACATTGCGAATGTGAGGGGTGTGTAGTTTGCTGTGTGACTTGCTGCGCTATCGTTCATTGCGTATGTGAGGGTTTTGTGGTTTACTGAGTGACTGACTGGCTATAGGTCTGTGAGGGGTGTGTGGTTTGCTGGATAACTGACTTGGCTATCGTCCAATGCGTATGTGAGGGTTATGTGGTTTACTGTGTGACTGACTGGTCTGTGGTACATTGTGTATGTGAGGGGTGTGTGGTTTGCTGGGTGACTACAAGTTCAATGGTACATTGCGTATGTGAGGCGTGTGTGGTTTGCTGGATGACTGACTGGGCTATGGTACATTGCGTATGTGAGGGGTGTGTGGTTTGCTGGGTGGCTGAATGGGCTGTGGTACAATTCGTATGTGAGGTGTGAGTGGTTTACTCGCAGAAAGACTGCACTCTGGTACATTGCGTATGTGAGGGGTGTGTGTTCTATTGTGTGGCTAACTCAGCGATGGTTCATTGCATATGTGAGGGGTGTGTACTTTACTGGGCGAATGAATGGGCTATGTTACATTGCATATTTGTGGGGTGTGTTGTCTATTGTGTGGCTAACTGAGCGATGGTTCCCTGCATATGTGAGGGGTGTGTGCTTTACTGGGTGACTGAATGGGCTATGTTACATTGCGTATGTGAGGTGTGTGTGGTCTATTGTGTGGCTATCTGAGCGATGCTTCATTGCATGTGTGAGGGGTGTGTGCTTTGTTGGGCGACTGACTGGGCTATGGCCCATTGCGTATGTGCGGGGTGAGTGGTTTGCTGGGTGATTGCCTGGGTTATGGTATATTGCGTGTGTGATGCGTGTGTTGTGCATTGTGTGGCTCAATGTGCTATGGTACATTGAGTGTGTGATGAGTGTGTGGTGTATTGTGTGGATAACAGGGCTATTATACATTGCGGATGTGAGGGGTGTGTGGTTTACTGGGTGACTTGCTGGGCTATGGTACATTGTGTATGTGAGGGGTGAGTGGTTTGCTGGGTGACTGCCTTGGCTATGGTACATTGCGTATGTGATGCGTGTGTGGTGTATTGTGTGGATAACTGGGCTTTGGTACATTGCGTATGTGAGTGGTGTATGGTTTACTGGGTGACTGACGGGGCTATGGTACATTGCGTATGTGAGGGGTTTGTGGTTTGCTGAGTGACTTGCTGGGCTATGGTGCATTGCGTCTGTGAGGGGTGTGTGGCTTACTGGGTGACTGACTTGGCTATGGTACATTGCGTCTGTGAGGGGTCTGTGGTTTACTGGGTTACTGATTCGACTATGGTACATTGCGTATGTGAGGGGTCTGTGGTTTACTGGGTTACTGATTCGACTATGGTACATTGCGTATGTGAGAGGTGTGTGGTTTACTGGGTGACTGACTGGGCTGTGGTACATTGCATATGTGAAAGGTGTGTGGTTTGCTGGGTGACTGACTGGGCTATGGTACATTGCGTATGTGAGAGGTGTTTGGTTCGCTGTTTAACTGACTGGGCTATGGTACATTGCGTATGTGAGGGATGTGTGGTTTGCTGGGTAGCTGACTGGGCTATGGTTCATTGCGTATGTGAGAGGTGTGTGGTATACTGGGTGACTGACTGGGCTGTGGTACATTGCGCATGTGAGGGGTCTGTGGTTTGCTGGGTGACTGCCAGTTCAATGGTACATTGCGTATGTGAGGGGTGTGTGGTTTGCTGGGTGAATGACTGGGCTATGGTACATTTCATATGTGAGGTGAGTGTGGTTTGCTGAGTGACTGACTGTGCTGTTGTATATTGCGTATGTGAGGGGTGTGTGGTTTGCTGGGTGACTGTCCGGGCTATGGAATATTGCGTGTGTGAGAGGTGTGTGGTGTATTGTGTGTCTCACTGGGCTATGGTACATTGCGTATGTGAGGGGTGTGTGGTTTGCTGTGTGACTTGCTGGACCATCGTCCATTGCCAATGTGAGGGTTGTGTGGTTTACTGAGTGACTGACTGGGCAATGGAACATTGTGTCTGTGAGGGGTGTGTGGTTTACTGGGTGACAGACTGGGCTATGGTACATTGCGCATGTGAGATGTGTGTGGTTTGCTGGGTAACTGGCTGTGCTATGGCACATTGCGTATGTGAGGGGTGTGTGGTTTGCTGGGTAACTGACTGGGCTATCGTCCATTGCGATTTGAGGGTTGTGTGGTTGACTGAGTGAATGACTGGGCTATGGTACATTGCGTATGTGAGAGGTGTGTGGTTTACTGGGTGACTGACTGGGCTGTGGTACATTGCGTATGTGAGGGGTGTGTGGTTTGCTGGGTGACTGACTGGGACATGGTACAATGCGTATGTGAGGGGTGTGTGGTTTGCTGGGTGACTGACTGGACTGTGGTACATTGCATATGTGAGCGGTGTGTGGTTTGCTGGGTGAATGACTGGGCTATGGTACATTGCGTATCTGAGGGGTGAGTGGTTTACTGGTTTACTGACTCGACAATGGTACATTGAAGATGTGATGGGTGTGTGGTTTGCGCGGGGACTGTCTGGGCTGTGGGACATTGCGTTTGTGAGAGGTGTGTGGTTTACTGGGTGACTGACTGTGCTATGGTACATTGCGTATCTGAGGGGTGAGTGGTTTGCTGGGTGACTGTCTGGGTTATGGTACATTGCGTGTGTCATGCGTGTGTGGTGTATTGTGTGTCTCACTGGGCTATGGTACATTGCGTATGTGAGGGTTGAGTGGTTTGCTGGGTGACTGCCTTGGCTATGGTACATTGCGTATGTGATGCGTGTGTGGTGTATTGTGTGGATAACTGGGCTTTGATACATTGCGTATTTGAGGGGTGTATGGTTTACTGGGTGACTGACTGGGCTATGGTACATTGCGTATGTGAGGGGTGTGTGGTTTGCTGTGTGACTTGCTGGGCTATGGTGCATTGCGTCTGTGAGGGGTGTGTGGCTTACTGGGTTACTGATTCGACTATGGTACATTGCATATGTGAAGGGTATGTGGTTTGCTGGATGACTGACTGGGCTGTGGTACATTGCGTATGTGAGGGGTGTGTGGTTTGCTGTGTGACTTGCTGGGCTATCGTCCACTGCGTATGTGATGGTTGTGTGGTTTACTGAGTGACTGACTGGGCTATGGTACATTGCGTATGTGAGAGGTGTTTGGTTTGCTTGGTAACTGACTGGGCTATGGTTCATTGCGTATGTGAGAGGTGTGTGGTTTACTGGATAGCTGACTGGGCTATGGTACATTGCGCATGTGAGATGTGTGTGGTTTCATAGATTATCATAGAATTTACAGTGCACAAGGAGGCCATTCGGCCCATCGAGTTTGCACCGGCTCTTGGAAAGAGCACCCTACCCAAGATCAACGCCTCCACCCTACCCCCATAATCCAGTAACCCCACCCAACACTAAGGGCAATTTTGGACACTAAGGGCAATTTATCATGGCCAATCCATCTAACCTGCACATCTTTGGGCTGTGGGAGGAAACCGGAGCACCCGGAGGAAACCCACGCACACACAGGGAGGATGTGCAGACTCCACACAGACAGTGACCCAAGCCGGAATTGAACCTGGGACCCTGGATCTGTGAAGCAACTGTGCTAACCACCATGCTACCGTGCTGCGCGTAATCAGCAAACTCAGTTTGCTGAGTGACTGACTGGGCTGTGGTATATTGCATATGTGAGGGGTGTGTGGTTTGCTGGGTGACTGACTGGGCTATAGTACATTGCGTATGTGAGGGGTGAGTGGTTTGCTGGGTGACTGACTGGGCTATGGTACATTGGGCCTGTGAGGGGTGTTTGGCTTACTGGGTGAGTGACTGGGCTATCGTGCATTGCGTATGTGAGGGGTGTGTGTTTTACTGGGTGGCTGACTTGGCTGAGGTGCATTGCTTATGTGAGGGGTGTGTGTATTACTGGGTGACTGACTGGGCTATGGTACATTGTGTATGTGAGGGGAGTGTGGTTTACTGGGTGACTGACTGGCCGATGTTACATTGCGGAAGTGAGGGGTATGTGGTTTACTGGGTTACTGACTCGACTATGGCACATTGCATATGTGAGGGGTGTGTGGTTTGTTGGGTGAGTGACTGGGCTGTGGTACATTACGTCTGTGAGAGGTGTGTGGTTTACTGGGTTACTGACTCGACTATGGTACATTGCATGTGTGAGGGGTGTGTGGTTTACTGGGTTACTGACTCGACAATGGTACATTGCATATGTGAGGGGTGTGTGGTTTACTGGGTTACTGACTCGACTATGGTACATTGCATATGTGAGGGGTGTGTGGTTTGCTGTGCGACTTGCTGGGCAATGGTATATTGCGTTTGTGAGGGGTGTGTAGTTTACTGGGTGACTGACTGGGCTATGGTACATTGCGTCTGTGAGGGGTGTGTGGTTTCCTGGGTTACTGACTCGACTATGGTACATTGCATATGTGAGGGGTGTGTGGTTTGCTGTGTGACTTGCTGGGCTATCGTCCATTGCGTATGTGAGGGTTGTGTGGTTTACTGAGTGACTGACTGGGCTATGGTACATTGGGTCTGTGAGGGGTGTGTGGTTTACTGGATGACTGCTGGGCTATGGTACATTGCGTATGTGAGAGGTGTGTGGTTTACTGAGTGACTGACTGGGCTATGGTACATTGGGTCTGTGAGGGGTGTGTGGTTTACTGGATGACTGCTGGGCTATGGTACATTGCGTATGTGAGAGGTGTGTGGTTTGCTGGGTAAATGATGGGCTATCGTCCATTGCGTATGTGAGGGGGGTGTGTTTACTTGGGTGACTGACTGGGCTATGGTACATTGCGCATGTGAGGAGTACGTGGTTTACTGGGTGACTGACTGTGCTATCGTCCATTGCGTATGTGAGGGGTGTGTGGTTTGCTGGGTGACTGACTGGGCTGTGATACATTGTGTATGTGAGGGGTGTGTGGTTTACTGGGATACTGACACGACTACGGTACATTGCATATGTGAGGGGTAAGTGGTTTGCTGTGTGACTGCCGCGGCTACGGTACATTGCATATGTGAGGGGTGTGTGGTTTGCTGTGTGACTTGCTGGGTAATCGTCCATTGCGTATGTGAGGGTTGTGTGGTTAACTGAGTGACTGACTGGGCTATGATACTTTGGGTCTGTGAGGGGTGTGTGTATTACTGGGTGACTGACTGGCTGATGGTACATTGCGGAAGTGAGGGGTATGTGGTTTACTGGGAGACTGACTGGGCAATGGTACATTGCGTATGTGAGGGGAGTGTGGTTTACTGGGAGACTGACTGGTCTATGGTACATTGCGTATGGGAGGGGTGTGTGGTTTACTGGGTGACTGACTGTGCTGTTGTATATTGCGTATGTGAGGGGTGTGTGGTTTGCTGGGTGACTGTCCGGGCTATGGTACATTGCGTATGTGAGGGGTTTGCTGGGTGACTGCCTAGGCTATGGTACATTGCGTATGTGAGGGGTGTGTGGTTTGCAGGGTAACTGACTGGGATATGGTACATTGCGCAATTGAGAGGTGTGTGGTTTGCTGGGTAGCTAACTGCGCTATCGTCCATTGCATATGTGAGGTTTGTGTGGGTTACTGAGTGACTGACTGGGCTATGGTACATTGCGTATGTGAGAGGTGTGTAGTACACTGGGTGACTGACTGGGCTGTGGTACATTGCATATGTGAGGGATGTGTGGTTTTCTGGGTGACTGCCTGTTCAATGGTACATTGCGTATGTGTTGGGTGTGTGGTTTGCTGGGTGACTGACAGGGCTATAGTAAATTGCGTATGTGAGGTGTGTGTGGTTTACTGGGTGACTGCCTGTTCAATGGTACATTGCGTATGTGAAGGGTGTTTGGTTTACTGGGTTACTGACTCGACAATTGTTCATTTCATATGTGAGGGGTGTGTGGTTTGCTGGGTGACTGACTGGGCTTTGGTATATTGCGTATGTGAGAGGTGTGTGGTTTACAGGGTGACTGACTTGGCTATCGTCCATTGCGTATGTGAGGGGTGTGTGGTTTGCAGGGTAACTGACTGGGATATGGTACATTGCGTAATTGAGAGGTGTGTGGTTTGCTGGGTAGCTAACTGCGCTATCGTCCATTGCATATGTGAGGTTTGTGTGGGTTACTGAGTGACTGACTGGGCTATGGTACATTGCGTATGTGAGAGGTGTGTAGTACACTGGGTGACTGACTGGGCTGTGGTACATTGCATATGTGAGGGATGTGTGGTTTTCTGGATGACTGCCTGTTCAATGGTACATTGCGTATGTGTTGGGTGTGTGGTTTGCTGGGTGACTGACAGGGCTATAGTAAATTGCGTATGTGAGGTGTGTGTGGTTTACTGGGTGACTGCCTGTTCAATGGTACATTGCGTATGTGAAGGGTGTTTGGTTTACTGGGTGACTGACTCGACAATTGTTCATTTCATATGTGAGGGGTGTGTGGTTTGCTGGGTGACTGACTGGGCTTTGGTATATTGCGTATGTGAGAGGTGTGTGGTTTACAGGGTGACTGACTTGGCTATCGTCCATTGCGTATGTGAGGGTTGTGTGGTTAACAGAGTGACTAACTGGGCTGTGGAAAAATTGCGTGCGTGAAGGGTGTGTGGTTTACTGGGTTACTGACTCGACTATGATACATTGCAGATGTGATGGGTGTGTGGTTTGCGGGGGGACTGTCTGGGCTGTGCTCCATTGCGTTTGTGAGAGGTGTGTGGTTTACTGGGTGACTGAATGTGCTATGGTACATTGCGTATCTGAGGGGTGAGTGGTTTGCTGGGTGACTGTCTGGGTTATGGTACATTGCGTGTGTCATGCGTGTGTGGTGTATTGTGTGTCTCACTGGGCTATGGTACATTGCGTATGTGAGGGTTGAGTGGTTTGCTGGGTGACTGCCTTGGCTATGGTACATTGCGTATGTGATGCGTGTGTGGTGTATTGTGTGGATAACTGGGCTTTGATACATTGCGTATTTGAGGGGTGTATGGTTTACTGGGTGACTGACTGGGCTATGGTACATTGCCTATGTGAGGGGTGTGTGGTTTGCTGTGTGACCTGCTGGGCTATGGTGCATTGCGTCTGTGAGGGGTGTGTGGCTAACTGGGTGACTGACTGGGCTATGGTACATTGCGTCTGTGAAGGGTGTCTGGTTTACTGGGTGACTGACTGGGCTATGGTACATTGCGTCTGTGAGGCGTCTGTGGTTTACTGGGTTACTGATTCGACTATGGTACATTGCATATGTGAAGGGTGTGTGGTTTGCTGGATGACTGACTGGGCTGTGGTACATTGCGTATGTGAGGGGTCTGTGGTTTGCTGTGTGACTTGCTGGGCTATCGTCCATTGCGTATGTGATGGTTGTGTGGTTTACTGAGTGACTGACTGGGCTATGGTACATTGGGTCTGTGAGGGTGTGTGTGGTTTACTGGGTGACTGTCTGGGCTATGGTACATTGTGTATGTGAGAGGTGTGTGGTTTACTGGATAGCTGACTGGGCTATGGTACATTGCGCATGTGAGATGTGTGTGGTTTCATAGATTATCATAGAATTTACAGTGCACAAGGAGGCCATTCGGCCCATCGAGTTTGCACCGGCTCTTGGAAAGAGCACCCTACACAAGATCAACGCCTCCACCCTACCCCCATAATCCAGTAACCCCACCCAACACTAAGGGCAATTTTGGACACTAAGTGCAATTTATCATGGCCAATCCATCTAACCTGCACATCTTTGGGCTGTGGGAGGAAACCGGAGCACCCGGAGGAAACCCACGCACACACAGGGAGGATGTGCAGACTCCACACAGACAGTGACCCAAGCCGGAATTGAACCTGGGACCCTGGAGCTGTGAAGCAACTGTGCTAACCACCATACTACCGTGCTGCGCGTAATCAGCAAACTCAGTTTGCTGAGTGACTGACTGGGCTGTGGTATATTGCGTCTGTGAGTGGTGTGTGGTTTGCTGGGTGACTGACTGGCCGATGGTACATTGCGGAAGTGAGGGGTATGTGGTTTACTGGGTTACTGACTCGACTATGGTACATTGCATATGTGAGGGGTGTGTGGTTTGTTGGGTGAGTGACTGGGCTGTGATACATTACGTCTGTGAGAGGTGTGTGGTTTACTGGGTGACTGACTGTACTGTGGTACATTGCATGTGTGAGGGGTGTGTGGTTTACTGGGTTACTGACTCGACTATGGTACATTGCATATGTGAGGGGTGTGTGGTTTACTGGGTTACTGACTCGACTATGGTACATTGCATATGTGAGGGGTGAGTGGTTGGCTGGGTGACTGCCTAGGCTATGGTACATTGCGTATGTGAGGGGTGTGTGGTTTGCTGTGCGACTTGCTGGGCAATGGTATATTGCGTCTGTGAGGGGTGTGTAGTTTACTGAGTGACTGACTGGGCTATGGTACATTGCGTCTGTGAGGGGTGTGTGGTTTCCTGGGTTACTGACTCGACTATGGTACATTGCATATGTGAGGGGTGTGCGGTTTGCTGGGTGACTGACTGGGCTATGGTACATTGCGTATTTGAGAGGTGTGTGGTTTACTGGTGACTGACTGGACTGTGGTACATTGCATATGTGAGGGGTGTGTGGTTTGCGGGGTGACTGTCTGGGATATGGTACATTGCGTATCTGAGGGGTAAGTGGTTTTCTGTGTGACTGCCTAGGCTATGGTACATTGCATATGTGAGGGGTGTGTGGTTTGCTGTGTGACTTGCTGGGCTATCGTCCATTGCGTATGTGAGGGTTGTGTGGTTTACTGAGTGACTGACTGGGCTATGGTACATTGGGTCTGTGAGGGGTGTGTGGTTTACTGGGTGACTGCTGGGCTATGGTACATTGTGTATGTGAGAGGTGTGTGGTTTGCTGGGTAACTGATGGGCTATCGTCCATTGCCTATGTGAAGGTTGTGTGGTTTACAGAGTGACTAACTGGGCTGTGGTAAATTGCGTGCGTGAAGGGTGTGTGGTTTACTGGGTTACTGACTCGACTATGATACATTGCAGATGTGATGGGTGTGTGGTTTGCGGGGGGACTGTCTGGGCTGTGGTACATTGCGTTTGTGAGAGGTGTGTGGTTTACTGGGTGACTGACTGTGCTATGGTACATTGCGTATGTGAGGGGTGAGTGGTTTGCTGGGTGACTGTCTGGGTTATGGTACATTGCGTGTGTCATGCGTGTGTGGTGTATTGTGTGTCTCACTGGGCTATGGTACATTGCGTATGAGAGTGGTGTGTGGTTTGCTGGATGACTGACTGGGTGTGTACATTGCGTATGTGAGGGGTGTGTGGTTTGCTGTGTGACTTGCTGGGCTATGGTATATTGCGTCTGTGAGGGGAGTGTGGTTTACTGGGTGACTGACTGGCCGATGGTACATTGCGTCTGTGAGGGGTATGTGGTTTACTGGGTTACTGACTCGACTATGGTTCATTGCATATGTGAGGGGTGTGTGGTTTGTTGGGTGAGTGACTGGGCTGTGATACATTACGTCTGTGAGAGGTGTGTGGTTTGCTGGGTGACTGTCTGGGTTATGGTACATTGCGTGTGTCATGCGTGTGTGGTGTATTGTGTGTCTCACTGGGCTATGGTACATTGCGTATGTGAGGGTTGAGTGGTTTGCTGGGTGACTGCCTTGGCTATGGTACATTGCGTATGTGATGCGTGTGTGATGTATTGTGTGGATAACTGGGCTTTGATGCATTGCGTATTTGAGGGGTGTATGGTTTACTGGGTGACTGACTGGGCTATGGTACATTGCGTATGTGAGGGGTGTGTGGTTTGCTGTGTGACTTGCTGGGCTATGGTGCATTGCGTCTGTGAGGGGTGTGTGGCTAACTAGGTGACTGACTGGGCTATGGTACATTGCGTATGTGAGGCGTCTGTGGTTTACTTGATTACTGATTCGACTATGGTACATTGCATATGTGAAGGGTGTGTGGTTTGCTGGATGACTGACTGGGCTGTGGTACATTACGTATGTGAGGGGTGTGTGGTTTGCTGTGTGACTTGCTGGGCTATCGTCCATTGCGTATGTGATGTTTGTGTGGTTTACTGAGTGACTGACTGGGCTATGGTACATTGGGTCTGTGAGGGTGTGTGTGGTTTACTGGGTGACTGACTGGGCTATGGTACATTGCGTCTGTGAGAGGTGT
Source organism: Scyliorhinus torazame (assembly GCF_047496885.1). NCBI lineage: Eukaryota > Metazoa > Chordata > Chondrichthyes > Carcharhiniformes > Scyliorhinidae > Scyliorhinus > Scyliorhinus torazame. The sequence goes on along the minus strand of NC_092726.1, from coordinate 134,425,123 downwards.
TTGGTTTGCTGGGTAGCTGACTGGGCTATGGTACATTGCGCATGTGAGATGTGTGTGGTTTCATAGATTATCATAGAATTTACAGTGCAAAAGGAGGCCATTCGGCCCATCGAGTTTGCACCGGCTCTTGGAAAGAGCACCCTACACAAGATCAACGCCTCCACCCTACCCCCATAATCCAGTAACCCCACCCAACACTAAGGGCAATTTTGGACACTAAGGGCAATTTATCATGGCCAATCCATCTAACCTGCACATCTTTGGGCTGTGGGAGGAAACCGGAGCACCCGGAGGAAACCCACGCACACACAGGGAGGATGTGCAGACTCCACACAGACAGTGACCCAAGCCGGAATTGAACCTGGGACCCTGGAGCTGTGAAGCAACTGTGCTAACCACCATGCTACCGTGCTGCGCGTAATCAGCAAACTCAGTTTGCTGAGTGACTGACTGGGCTGTGGTATATTGCGTGTGTGACGGGTGTGTGGTTTGCATGGTGACTGACTGGACTGTACTATATTGCATATGTGAGGGGTGTGTGGTTTGCTGGGTGACTGACTGGGCTATAGTACATTGCGTATGTGAGGGGTGAGTGGTTTGCTGGGTGACTGACTGGGCTATGGTACATTGGGCCTGAGAGGGGTGTTTGGCTTACTGGGTGAGTGACTGGGCTATCGTCCATTGCGTATGTGAGGGGTGTGTGTTTTACTGGGTGACTGACTTGGCTGAGGTGCATTGCTTATGTGAGGGGTGTGTGTATTACTGGGTGACTGACTGGGCTATGGTACATTGTGTATGTGAGGGTTGTGTGGTTTACTGGGTGAATGACTAGCCGATGGTAAATTGCGAAAGTGAGGGTTATGTGGTTTACTGGGTTCCTGACTCGACTATGGTACATTGCATATGAGAGTGGTGTGTGGTTTGCTGGATGACTGACTGGGTGTGTACATTGCGTATGTGAGGGGTGTGTGGTTTGCTGTGTGACTTGCTGGGCTATGGTATATTGCGGCTGTGAGGGGAGTGTGGTTTACTGGGTTACTGACTCGACTATGGTACATTGCATATGTGAGGGGTGTGTGGTTTGTTGGGTGAGTGACTGGGCTGTGATACATTACGTCTGTGAGAGGTGTGTGGTTTACTGGGTGACTGACTGTACTGTGGTACATTGCATGTGTGAGGGGTGTGTGGTTTACTGGGTTACTAACTCGACTATGGTACATTGCATATGTGAGGGGTGTGTGGTTTACTGGGTTACTGACTCGACTATGGTACATTGCATATGTGAGGGGTGAGTGGTTTGCTGGGTGACTGCCTAGGCTATGGTACATTGCGTATGTGAGGGGTGTGTGGTTTGCTGTGCGACTTGCTGGGCAATGGTATATTGCGTCTGTGAGGGGTGTGTAGTTTACTGGGTGACTGACTGGGCTATGGTACATTGCGTCTGTGAGGGGTGTGTGGTTTCCTGGGTTACTGACTCGACTATGGTACATTGCATATGTGAGGGGTGTGTGGTTTGCGGGGTGACTGTCTGGGATATGGTACATTGCGTATCTGAGGGGTAAGTGGTTTTCTGTGTGACTGCCTAGGCTATGGTACATTGCATATGTGAGGGGTGTGTGGTTTGCTGTGTGACTTGCTGGGCTATCGTCCATTGCGTATGTGAGGGTTGTGTGGTTTACTGAGTGACTGACTGGGCTATGGTACATTGGGTCTGTGAGGGGTGTGTGGTTTACTGGGTGACTGCTGGGCTATGGTACATTGCGTATGTGAGAGGTGTGTGGTTTGCTGGGTAACTGATGGGCTATCGTCCATTGCCTATGTGAAGGTTGTGTGGTTTACAGAGTGACTAACTGGGCTGTGGTAAATTGCGTGCGTGAAGGGTGTGTGGTTTACTGGGTTACTGACTCGACTATGATACATTGCAGATGTGATGGGTGTGTGGTTTGCGGGGGGACTGTCTGGGCTGTGGTACATTGCGTTTGTGAGAGGTGGGTGGTTTACTGGGTGACTGACTGTGCTATGGTACATTGCGTATGTGAGGGGTGAGTGGTTTGCTGGGTGACTGTCTGGGTTATGGTACATTGCGTGTGTCATGCGTGTGTGGTGTACTGTGTGTCTCACTGGGCTATGGTACATTGCGTATGTGAGGGGTGTGTGGTTTGCTGGGTGACTGACTGGGCTATAGTACATTGCGTATGTGAGGGGTGAGTGGTTTGCTGGGTGACTGACTGGGCTATGGTACATTGGGCCTGTGAGGGGTGTTTGGCTTACTGGGTGAGTGACTGGGCTATCGTGCATTGCGTATGTGAGGGGTGTGTGTTTTACTGGGTGGCTGACTTGGCTGAGGTGCATTGCTTATGTGAGGGGTGTGTGTATTACTGGGTGACTGACTGGGCTATGGTACATTGTGTATGTGAGGGGAGTGTGGTTTACTGGGTGACTGACTGGCCGATGTTACATTGCGGAAGTGAGGGGTATGTGGTTTACTGGGTTACTGACTCGACTATGGCACATTGCATATGTGAGGGGTGTGTGGTTTGTTGGGTGAGTGACTGGGCTGTGGTACATTACGTCTGTGAGAGGTGTGTGGTTTACTGGGTTACTGACTCGACTATGGTACATTGCATGTGTGAGGGGTGTGTGGTTTACTGGGTTACTGACTCGACAATGGTACATTGCATATGTGAGGGGTGTGTGGTTTACTGGGTTACTGACTCGACTATGGTACATTGCATATGTGAGGGGTGTGTGGTTTGCTGTGCGACTTGCTGGGCAATGGTATATTGCGTTTGTGAGGGGTGTGTAGTTTACTGGGTGACTGACTGGGCTATGGTACATTGCGTCTGTGAGGGGTGTGTGGTTTCCTGGGTTACTGACTCGACTATGGTACATTGCATATGTGAGGGGTGTGTGGTTTGCTGTGTGACTTGCTGGGCTATCGTCCATTGCGTATGTGAGGGTTGTGTGGTTTACTGAGTGACTGACTGGGCTATGGTACATTGGGTCTGTGAGGGGTGTGTGGTTTACTGGATGACTGCTGGGCTATGGTACATTGCGTATGTGAGAGGTGTGTGGTTTACTGAGTGACTGACTGGGCTATGGTACATTGGGTCTGTGAGGGGTGTGTGGTTTACTGGATGACTGCTGGGCTATGGTACATTGCGTATGTGAGAGGTGTGTGGTTTGCTGGGTAAATGATGGGCTATCGTCCATTGCGTATGTGAGGGGGGTGTGTTTACTTGGGTGACTGACTGGGCTATGGTACATTGCGCATGTGAGGAGTACGTGGTTTACTGGGTGACTGACTGTGCTATCGTCCATTGCGTATGTGAGGGGTGTGTGGTTTGCTGGGTGACTGACTGGGCTGTGATACATTGTGTATGTGAGGGGTGTGTGGTTTACTGGGATACTGACACGACTACGGTACATTGCATATGTGAGGGGTAAGTGGTTTGCTGTGTGACTGCCGCGGCTACGGTACATTGCATATGTGAGGGGTGTGTGGTTTGCTGTGTGACTTGCTGGGTAATCGTCCATTGCGTATGTGAGGGTTGTGTGGTTAACTGAGTGACTGACTGGGCTATGATACTTTGGGTCTGTGAGGGGTGTGTGTATTACTGGGTGACTGACTGGCTGATGGTACATTGCGGAAGTGAGGGGTATGTGGTTTACTGGGAGACTGACTGGGCAATGGTACATTGCGTATGTGAGGGGAGTGTGGTTTACTGGGAGACTGACTGGTCTATGGTACATTGCGTATGGGAGGGGTGTGTGGTTTACTGGGTGACTGACTGTGCTGTTGTATATTGCGTATGTGAGGGGTGTGTGGTTTGCTGGGTGACTGTCCGGGCTATGGTACATTGCGTATGTGAGGGGTTTGCTGGGTGACTGCCTAGGCTATGGTACATTGCGTATGTGAGGGGTGTGTGGTTTGCAGGGTAACTGACTGGGATATGGTACATTGCGTAATTGAGAGGTGTGTGGTTTGCTGGGTAGCTAACTGCGCTATCGTCCATTGCATATGTGAGGTTTGTGTGGGTTACTGAGTGACTGACTGGGCTATGGTACATTGCGTATGTGAGAGGTGTGTAGTACACTGGGTGACTGACTGGGCTGTGGTACATTGCATATGTGAGGGATGTGTGGTTTTCTGGATGACTGCCTGTTCAATGGTACATTGCGTATGTGTTGGGTGTGTGGTTTGCTGGGTGACTGACAGGGCTATAGTAAATTGCGTATGTGAGGTGTGTGTGGTTTACTGGGTGACTGCCTGTTCAATGGTACATTGCGTATGTGAAGGGTGTTTGGTTTACTGGGTTACTGACTCGACAATTGTTCATTTCATATGTGAGGGGTGTGTGGTTTGCTGGGTGACTGACTGGGCTTTGGTATATTGCGTATGTGAGAGGTGTGTGGTTTACAGGGTGACTGACTTGGCTATCGTCCATTGCGTATGTGAGGGTTGTGTGGTTAACAGAGTGACTAACTGGGCTGTGGAAAAATTGCGTGCGTGAAGGGTGTGTGGTTTACTGGGTTACTGACTCGACTATGATACATTGCAGATGTGATGGGTGTGTGGTTTGCGGGGGGACTGTCTGGGCTGTGCTCCATTGCGTTTGTGAGAGGTGTGTGGTTTACTGGGTGACTGAATGTGCTATGGTACATTGCGTATCTGAGGGGTGAGTGGTTTGCTGGGTGACTGTCTGGGTTATGGTACATTGCGTGTGTCATGCGTGTGTGGTGTATTGTGTGTCTCACTGGGCTATGGTACATTGCGTATGTGAGGGTTGAGTGGTTTGCTGGGTGACTGCCTTGGCTATGGTACATTGCGTATGTGATGCGTGTGTGGTGTATTGTGTGGATAACTGTGCTTTGATACATTGCGTATTTGAGGGGTGTATGGTTTACTGGGTGACTGACTGGGCTATGGTACATTGCCTATGTGAGGGGTGTGTGGTTTGCTGTGTGACCTGCTGGGCTATGGTGCATTGCGTCTGTGAGGGGTGTGTGGCTAACTGGGTGACTGACTGGGCTATGGTACATTGCGTCTGTGAGGCGTCTGTGGTTTACTGGGTTACTGATTCGACTATGGTACATTGCATATGTGAAGGGTGTGTGGTTTGCTGGATGACTGACTGGGCTGTGGTACATTGCGTATGTGAGGGGTCTGTGGTTTGCTGTGTGACTTGCTGGGCTATCGTCCATTGCGTATGTGATGGTTGTGTGGTTTGCTGTGTGACTTGCTGGGCTATGGTACATTGGGTCTGTGAGGGTGTGTGTGGTTTACTGGGTGACTGTCTGGGCTATGGTACATTGTGTATGTGAGAGGTGCTTGGTTTGCTGGGTAACTGACTGGGCTATGGTACATTGCGTATGTGAGAGGTGTGTGGTTTACTGGATAGCTGACTGGGCTATGGTACATTGCGCATGTGAGATGTGTGTGGTTTCATAGATTATCATAGAATTTACAGTGCACAAGGAGGCCATTCGGCCCATCGAGTTTGCACCGGCTCTTGGAAAGAGCACCCTACACAAGATCAACGCCTCCACCCTACCCCCATAATCCAGTAACCCCACCCAACACTAAGGGCAATTTTGGACACTAAGTGCAATTTATCATGGCCAATCCATCTAACCTGCACATCTTTGGGCTGTGGGAGGAAACCGGAGCACCCGGAGGAAACCCACGCACACACAGGGAGGATGTGCAGACTCCACACAGACAGTGACCCAAGCCGGAATTGAACCTGGGACCCTGGAGCTGTGAAGCAACTGTGCTAACCACCATACTACCGTGCTGCGCGTAATCAGCAAACTCAGTTTGCTGAGTGACTGACTGGGCTGTGGTATATTGCGTCTGTGAGTGGTGTGTGGTTTGCTGGGTGACTGACTGGCCGATGGTACATTGCGGAAGTGAGGGGTATGTGGTTTACTGGGTTACTGACTCGACTATGGTACATTGCATATGTGAGGGGTGTGTGGTTTGTTGGGTGAGTGACTGGGCTGTGATACATTACGTCTGTGAGAGGTGTGTGGTTTACTGGGTGACTGACTGTACTGTGGTACATTGCATGTGTGAGGGGTGTGTGGTTTACTGGGTTACTGACTCGACTATGGTACATTGCATATGTGAGGGGTGTGTGGTTTACTGGGTTACTGACTCGACTATGGTACATTGCATATGTGAGGGGTGAGTGGTTGGCTGGGTGACTGCCTAGGCTATGGTACATTGCGTATGTGAGGGGTGTGTGGTTTGCTGTGCGACTTGCTGGGCAATGGTATATTGCGTCTGTGAGGGGTGTGTAGTTTACTGAGTGACTGACTGGGCTATGGTACATTGCGTCTGTGAGGGGTGTGTGGTTTCCTGGGTTACTGACTCGACTATGGTACATTGCATATGTGAGGGGTGTGCGGTTTGCTGGGTGACTGACTGGGCTATGGTACATTGCGTATTTGAGAGGTGTGTGGTTTACTGGTGACTGACTGGACTGTGGTACATTGCATATGTGAGGGGTGTGTGGTTTGCGGGGTGACTGTCTGGGATATGGTACATTGCGTATCTGAGGGGTAAGTGGTTTTCTGTGTGACTGCCTAGGCTATGGTACATTGCATATGTGAGGGGTGTGTGGTTTGCTGTGTGACTTGCTGGGCTATCGTCCATTGCGTATGTGAGGGTTGTGTGGTTTACTGAGTGACTGACTGGGCTATGGTACATTGGGTCTGTGAGGGGTGTGTGGTTTACTGGGTGACTGCTGGGCTATGGTACATTGTGTATGTGAGAGGTGTGTGGTTTGCTGGGTAACTGATGGGCTATCGTCCATTGCCTATGTGAAGGTTGTGTGGTTTACAGAGTGACTAACTGGGCTGTGGTAAATTGCGTGCGTGAAGGGTGTGTGGTTTACTGGGTTACTGACTCGACTATGATACATTGCAGATGTGATGGGTGTGTGGTTTGCGGGGGGACTGTCTGGGCTGTGGTACATTGCGTTTGTGAGAGGTGTGTGGTTTACTGGGTGACTGACTGTGCTATGGTACATTGCGTATGTGAGGGGTGAGTGGTTTGCTGGGTGACTGTCTGGGTTATGGTACATTGCGTGTGTCATGCGTGTGTGGTGTATTGTGTGTCTCACTGGGCTATGGTACATTGCGTATGAGAGTGGTGTGTGGTTTGCTGGATGACTGACTGGGTGTGTACATTGCGTATGTGAGGGGTGTGTGGTTTGCTGTGTGACTTGCTGGGCTATGGTATATTGCGTCTGTGAGGGGAGTGTGGTTTACTGGGTGACTGACTGGCCGATGGTACATTGCGTCTGTGAGGGGTATGTGGTTTACTGGGTTACTGACTCGACTATGGTACATTGCATATGTGAGGGGTGTGTGGTTTGTTGGGTGAGTGACTGGGCTGTGATACATTACGTCTGTGAGAGGTGTGTGGTTTGCTGGGTGACTGTCTGGGTTATGGTACATTGCGTGTGTCATGCGTGTGTGGTGTATTGTGTGTCTCACTGGGCTATGGTACATTGCGTATGTGAGGGTTGAGTGGTTTGCTGGGTGACTGCCTTGGCTATGGTACATTGCGTATGTGATGCGTGTGTGATGTATTGTGTGGATAACTGGGCTTTGATGCATTGCGTATTTGAGGGGTGTATGGTTTACTGGGTGACTGACTGGGCTATGGTACATTGCGTATGTGAGGGGTGTGTGGTTTGCTGTGTGACTTGCTGGGCTATGGTGCATTGCGTCTGTGAGGGGTGTGTGGCTAACTAGGTGACTGACTGGGCTATGGTACATTGCGTCTGTGAAGGGTGTCTGGTTTACTGGGTGACTGACTGGGCTATGGTACATTGCGTATGTGAGGGGTGTGTGGTTTACTGGGTGACTGACTGGGCTATGGTACATTGCGTATGTGAGGCGTCTGTGGTTTACTGGGTTGCAGATTCGACTATGGTACATTGCATATGTGAAGGGTGTGTGGTTTGCTGGATGACTGACTGGGCTGTGGTACATTACGTATGTGAGGGGTGTGTGGTTTGCTGTGTGACTTGCTGGGCTATCGTCCATTGCGTATGTGATGTTTGTGTGGTTTACTGAGTGACTGACTGGGCTATGGTACATTGGGTCTGTGAGGGTGTGTGTGGTTTACTGGGTGACTGACTGGGCTATGGTACATTGCGTCTGTGAGAGGTGTTTGGTTTGCTGGGTAGCTGACTGGGCTATGGTACATTGCGCATGTGAGATGTGTGTGGTTTCATAGATTATCATAGAATTTACAGTGCAAAAGGAGGCCATTCGGCCCATCGAGTTTGCACCGGCTCTTGGAAAGAGCACCCTACACAAGATCAACGCCTCCACCCTACCCCCATAATCCAGTAACCCCACCCAACACTAAGGGCAATTTTGGACACTAAGGGCAATTTATCATGGCCAATCCATCTAACCTGCACATCTTTGGGCTGTGGGAGGAAACCGGAGCACCCGGAGGAAACCCACGCACACACAGGGAGGATGTGCAGACTCCACACAGACAGTGACCCAAGCCGGAATTGAACCTGGGACCCTGGAGCTGTGAAGCAACTGTGCTAACCACCATGCTACCGTGCTGCGCGTAATCAGCAAACTCAGTTTGCTGAGTGACTGACTGGGCTGTGGTATATTGCGTGTGTGACGGGTGTGTGGTTTGCATGGTGACTGACTGGACTGTACTATATTGCATATGTGAGGGGTGTGTGGTTTGCTGGGTGACTGACTGGGCTATAGTACATTGCGTATGTGAGGGGTGAGTGGTTTGCTGGGTGACTGACTGGGCTATGGTACATTGGGCCTGAGAGGGGTGTTTGGCTTACTGGGTGAGTGACTGGGCTATCGTCCATTGCGTATGTGAGGGGTGTGTGTTTTACTGGGTGACTGACTTGGCTGAGGTGCATTGCTTATGTGAGGGGTGTGTGTATTACTGGGTGACTGACTGGGCTATGGTACATTGTGTATGTGAGGGTTGTGTGGTTTACTGGGTGAATGACTAGCCGATGGTAAATTGCGAAAGTGAGGGTTATGTGGTTTACTGGGTTCCTGACTCGACTATGGTACATTGCATATGAGAGTGGTGTGTGGTTTGCTGGATGACTGACTGGGTGTGTACATTGCGTATGTGAGGGGTGTGTGGTTTGCTGTGTGACTTGCTGGGCTATGGTATATTGCGGCTGTGAGGGGAGTGTGGTTTACTGGGTTACTGACTCGACTATGGTACATTGCATATGTGAGGGGTGTGTGGTTTGTTGGGTGAGTGACTGGGCTGTGATACATTACGTCTGTGAGAGGTGTGTGGTTTACTGGGTGACTGACTGTACTGTGGTACATTGCATGTGTGAGGGGTGTGTGGTTTACTGGGTTACTGACTCGACTATGGTACATTGCATATGTGAGGGGTGTGTGGTTTACTGGGTTACTGACTCGACTATGGTACATTGCATATGTGAGGGGTGAGTGGTTTGCTGGGTGACTGCCTAGGCTATGGTACATTGCGTATGTGAGGGGTGTGTGGTTTGCTGTGCGACTTGCTGGGCAATGGTATATTGCGTCTGTGAGGGGTGTGTAGTTTACTGGGTGACTGACTGGGCTATGGTACATTGCGTCTGTGAGGGGTGTGTGGTTTCCTGGGTTACTGACTCGACTATGGTACATTGCATATGTGAGGGGTGTGTGGTTTGCGGGGTGACTGTCTGGGATATGGTACATTGCGTATCTGAGGGGTAAGTGGTTTTCTGTGTGACTGCCTAGGCTATGGTACATTGCATATGTGAGGGGTGTGTGGTTTGCTGTGTGACTTGCTGGGCTATCGTCCATTGCGTATGTGAGGGTTGTGTGGTTTACTGAGTGACTGACTGGGCTATGGTACATTGGGTCTGTGAGGGGTGTGTGGTTTACTGGGTGACTGCTGGGCTATGGTACATTGCGTATGTGAGAGGTGTGTGGTTTGCTGGGTAACTGATGGGCTATCGTCCATTGCCTATGTGAAGGTTGTGTGGTTTACAGAGTGACTAACTGGGCTGTGGTAAATTGCGTGCGTGAAGGGTGTGTGGTTTACTGGGTTACTGACTCGACTATGATACATTGCAGATGTGATGGGTGTGTGGTTTGCGGGGGGACTGTCTGGGCTGTGGTACATTGCGTTTGTGAGAGGTGGGTGGTTTACTGGGTGACTGACTGTGCTATGGTACATTGCGTATGTGAGGGGTGAGTGGTTTGCTGGGTGACTGTCTGGGTTATGGTACATTGCGTGTGTCATGCGTGTGTGGTGTACTGTGTGTCTCACTGGGCTATGGTACATTGCGTATGTGAGGGTTGAGTGGTTTGCTGGGTGACTGCCTTGGCTATGGTACATTGCGTATGTGATGCGTGTGTGATGTATTGTGTGGATAACTGGGCTTTGATACATTGCGTATTTGAGGGGTGTATGGTTTACTGGATGACTGACTGGGCTATGGTACATTGCGTATGTGAGGGGTGTGTGGTTTGCTGTGTCACTTGCTGGGCTATGGTGCATTGCGTCTGTGAGGGGTGTGTGGCTAACTGGGTGACTGACTGGGCTATGGTACATTGCGTCTGTGAAGGGTGTCTGGTTTACTGGGTGACTGACTGGGCTATGGTACATTGCGTCTGTGAGGCGTCTGTGGATTACTGGGTTGCAGATTCGACTATGGTACATTGCATATGTGAAGGGTGTGTGGTTTGCTGGATGACTGACTGGGCTGTGGTACATTGCGTATGTGAGGGGTATGTGGTTTGCTGTCTGACTTGCTGGGCTATCGTCCATTGCGTATGTGATGTTTGTGTGGTTTACTGAGTGACTGACTGGGCTATGGTACATTGCGTATGTGAGAGGTGTTTGGTTTGCTGGGTAGCTGACTGGGCTGTGGTACATTGCGCATGTGAGATGTGTGTGGTTTCATAGATTATCATAGAATTTACAGTGCACAAGGAGGCCATTCGGCCCATCGAGTTTGCACCGGCTCTTGGAAAGAGCACCCTACCCAAGATCAACGCCTCCACCCTACCCCCATAATCCAGTAACCCCACCCAACACTAAGGGCAATTTTGGACACTAAGGGCAATTTATCATGGCCAATCCATCTAACCTGCACATCTTTGGGCTGTGGGAGGAAACCGGAGCACCCGGAGGAAACCCACGCACACACAGGGAGGATGTGCAGACTCCACACAGACAGTGACCCAAGCCGGAATTGAACCTGGGACCCTGGAGCTGTGAAGCAACTGTGCTAACCACCATGCTACCGTGCTGCGCGTAATCAGCAAACTCAGTTTGCTGAGTGACTGACTGGGCTGTGGTATATTGCGTGTGTGAGGGGTTTGTGGTTTGCTGGGTGACTGACTGGGCTATGGTACATTGCGTATGTGAGAGGTGTGTGGTTTGCTGGGTGACTGACTGGACTGTACTATATTGCATATGTGAGGGGTGTGTGGTTTGCTGGGTGACTGACTGGGCTATGGTACATTGGGCCTGTGAGGGGTGTTTGGCTTACTGGGTGAGTGACTGGGCTATCGTCCATTGCGTATGTGAGGGGTGTGTGTTTTACTGGGTGGCTGACTTGGCTGAGGTGCATTGCTTATGTGAGGGGTGTGTGTGTTACTGGGTGACTGACTGGGCTATGGTACATTGTGTATGTGAGGGGGGTGTGGTTTACTGGGTGAATGACTAGCCGATGGTAAATTGCGAAAGTGAGGGTTATGTGGTTTACTGGGTTCCTGACTCGACTATGGTACATTGCATATGAGAGTGGTGTGTGGTTTGCTGGATGACTGACTGGGTGTGTACATTGCGTATGTGAGGGGTGTGTGGTTTGCTGTGTGACATGCTGGGCTATGGTATATTGCGTCTGTGAGGGGAGTGTGATTTACTGGGTGACTGACTGGCCGATGGTACATTGCGGAAGTGAGGGGTGTGTGGTTTACTGGGTTACTGACTCGACTATGGTACATTGCATATGTGAGGGGTGTGTGGTTTGTTGGGTGAGTGACTGGGCTGTGGTACATTACGTCTGTGAGAGGTGTGTGGTTTACTGGGTGACTGACTGTACTGTGGTACATTGCATGTGTGAGGGGTGTGTGTTTTGCCGAGTGACTGACTGGCTATGGTACATTGCGGATGTGAGGGGTGTGTGGTTTGCTGTGCGACTTGCTGGGCAATGGTATATTGCGTCTGTGAGGGGTGTGTAGTTTACTGGGTGACTGACTGGGCTATGGTACATTGCGTCTGTGAGGGGTGTGTGGTTTGCTGGGTGACTGACTGGGCTATGGTACATTGCATATGTGAGGGGTGTGTGGTTTACTGGGTGACTGACTGGACTGTGGTACATTGCATATGTGAGGGGAGTGAGGATTGCGGGGTGACTGTCTGGGATATGGTACATTGCGTATGTGAGGGGTAAGTGGTTTTCTGTGTGACTGCCTAGGCTATGGTACATTGCATATGTGAGGGGTGTGTGGTTTGCTGTGTGACTTACTGGGCTATCGTCCATTGCGTATGTGAGGGTTGTGTAGTTTCCTGAGTGACTGACTGGGCTATGGTACATTGGGTCTGTGAGGGGTGTGTCGATTACTGGTTGACTGCTGGGCTATGGTACATTGCGTATGTGAGAGGTGTGTGGTTTGCTGGGTAACTGATGGGCTATCGTCCATTGCCTATGTGAAGGTTGTGTGGTTTACAGAGTGACTAACTGGACTGTGTTAAATTGCGTGCGTGAAGGGTGTATGGTTTACTGGGTTACTGACTCGACTATGATACATTGCATATGTGATGGGTGTGTGGCTTGCTGGGTGCCTGACAGGGCTATGGTACATTACGTCTGTGAGAGGTGGGTGGTTTACTGGGTGACTGACTTGGCTGTGGTACATTGCGTATTTGAGGGGTGTGTGGTTTGCTGGGTGACTGACTGGGCTGTGGTACATTGCGTATGTGAGGGGTATGTGGTTTGCTGTGTGACTTGCTGGGCTATGGTATATTGCGTCTGTCAGGGGAGTGTGGTTTACTGGGTGACTGACTGCGCGATGGTACATTTGACTGTGAGGGGTTTGTGGTTTACTGTGTGACTGACTGGGCTATGGTACATTGCGTATGTGAGAGGTGTGTGGTATACTGGGTGACTGACTGAGCTGTGGTACATTGCGTATGTGAGGGGTGTGTGGTTTGCTGGGTGACTGAATGTGCTATGGTACATTGCGTATGTGAAGGGTGTGTGGTTTGCAGCGTGACTGCCTGTTCAATGGTACATTGCGTATGTGAGGGGTGTGTGGTTTACTGGGTTACTGACTCGACTATGGTACATTTCATATGTGAGGGGTGTGTGGTTTGCTGGGTGACTGACTGGGCTGTGGTACATTGCGTATGTGAGGGTTGTGTGGTTTGCTGGGTGAATGACTGGGCTATGGTACATTGCGTATCTGAGGGGTGAGTGGTTTACTGGGTTACTGACTCGACTATGGTGCATTGCAGATGTGATGGGTGTGTGGTTTGGGGGGGACTGTCTGGGCTGTGGTACATTGCGTATGTGAGGGGTGTGTGGTTGACTGGGTGACTGACTGTGCTATGGTAAATTGCGTATGTGAGGGGTGAGTGGTTTGCTGGGTGATTGTCTGGGTTATGGTACATTGCGTGTGGCATGCGTGTGTGGTGTATTGTTTGGATAACTGGTCTTTGGTACAATGCGTATTTGAGGGGTGTATGGTTCACTGGGTGGCTCACTGGGCTATGGTATATTGCGTATGTGAGGGGTGTGTGGTTTACTGGGTGACTGACTGGACTGTGGTACATTGCGTATGTGAGGGGTAAGTGGTTTGCTGGGTGTCTGCCTTGGCTATGGTAATTTGCGTATGTGAGGGGTGTGAGGTTTGCTGTGTGACTTGCTGGGCTATCGTCCATTGCGTATGTGAAAGGTGTGTGGTACACTGGGACTGACTGGGCTGTGGTACATTGCGTATGTGAGGGGTGTGTGGTTTCCTTGGTGACTACCTGTTCAATGGTACATTACGTATGTGAGGGTTGTGTGGTTTACTGGGTGACTGACTGGGCTATGGTACATTGCGTCTGTGAGGAGTGAGTTGTTTGCTGGGTGACAGCCTAGGCTATGGTACATTGCATATCTGAGGGGTGTGTGGTTTGCTGGGTGACTGCCTGTTCAATGGTATATTGCGTATGTGAGGGGTGTGTGGTTTACTGGGTTACTGACTCGACTATTGTTCATTTCATATGTGAGGGGCGTGTGGTTTGCTGGGTGACTGACTGGGCTATGGTACATTGCGTATGTGAGAGGTGTGTGGTTTGCTGGGCAACTGACTTGGCTCTTGTCCAATGCGTCTGTGAGGGTTGTGTGGTTTACTGAGTGACTGACTGGGCAATGGTACATTGCGGATATGAGAGGTGTGTGGTTTTCTGTGTGACTGACTGGTCTGTGGTACATTGCGTATGTGTGGGGTGTGTGGTTTGCTGGGTGACGACATGTTCAATGGTACATTGCGTATGTGAGGGGTGTGTGGTTTGCTGTGTGACTGACTGGGCTATGGTACATTGCGTATGTGAGGGGTGTGTGGTTTGCTGGATGTCTACTGAGCTATGGAACATTTCCTCTGTGAGGGCTGTGTGGTGAATTGTGTGGCTAAGGGATAGGGTACATAATGTAAGAGGGGTGTGTGGTGTACTGGGTGACTGACTTGGCTGTGGTACTTTGCGTAAGTGAGGGGTATGTGGTTTACTGGGCGAATGAATGGGCTATGTTACATTGCGTATGTGAGGTGTGTGTTGTCTATTGTGTGGCTAACTGAGCGATGGATCATTGCATATGTGAGGGGTGTGTGCTTTACTGGGCGGCTGAATGGGCTATGTTACATTGCGTATGTGAGGGGTGTGTGGTCTATTGTGTGGCTATCTGAGCGATGTTTCATTGCATGTGTGAGGGCTGTGTGCTTTGTTGGGCGACTGACTGGGCTATGGTACATTGCGTATGTGCGGGGTGAGTTGTTTGCTGGGTGATTGCCTGGGTTATGGTATATTGCTTGTGTGATGCGTGTGTTGTGGATTGTGTGGCTCATTGGGCTATGGTACATTGAGTGTGTGATGAGTGTGTGGTGTATTGTGTGGATAACTGGGCTATTATACATTGCGGATGTGAGGGGTGTGTGGTTTACTGGGTGACTTGCTGGGCTATGGTACATTGCGTATGTGAGGGGTGTGTGTTTACTTGGGTGACTGACTGGGCAATGGTACATTGCGCATGTGAGGGGTACGTGGTTTACTGGGTGACTGACTGTGCTATCGTCCATTGCGTATGTGAGGGGTGTGTGTTTTACTGGGTGGCTGACGTGGCTGTGGTACATTGCGCATGTGAGGGGTGTGTGGTTTGCTGCATGACTGCCTGTTCAATGGTACATTGCGTATGTGAGGGTATGTGGTTTGCTGGGTGACTGCCTGTTCAATGGTACATTTCATATTTGAGGGGTGCGTGGTTTGCTGAGTGACTGACTGGGTATGGTATATTGCGTATGTGAGGGGTGCGTGGTTTGCTGGGTGACTGACTGGACTGTGGTATATTGCATATGTGAGGGGTGTGTGGTTTGCTGGGTGACTGACTGGGCTATGGTACATTGGGTCTGTGAGGGGTGTGTGGTTTGCTGGGTGACTGTCTGGGATATGGTACTTTGCGTATGTGAGGGGTAAGTGGTTTGCTGTGTGACTGCCTAGGCTATGGTACATTGCATATGTGAGGGGTGTGTGCTTTGCTCTGTGACTTGCTGGGCTATCGTCCATTGCGTATGTGAGGGTTGTGTGGTTTACTGAGTGACTGACTGGGCTATGGTACATTGGGTCTGTGAGGGGTGTGTGGTTTACTGGGTGCCTGCTGGGCTATGGTACATTACGTATGTGAGAGGTGTGTCGTTTTCTGGATAACTGACTGGTCTATCGTCCATTGCCTATGTGAGGGTTGTGTGGTTTACAGAGTGACTGACTGGGCTGTGGTAAATTGCGTGCGTGAGGGGTGTGTGTGGTTTACTGGGTGACTGACTGGGCTGTGGTACATTGCGCATGTGAAGGGTGAGTGGTTTACTGGGTTACTGACTCGACTAAGGTACATTGCATATGTGAGGGGTGTGTGGTTTGCTGGGTGACTGACAGGGCTGTGGTACATTACGTCTGTGAGAGGTGTGTGGTTTACTGGGTGACTGACTGTACTGTGGTACATTGCATATGTGAGGGGTGTGTGGTTTGCTGCGTAACTGACTGGGCTATCGCCCATTGTGTATGTGATGGTAGTGTGGTTTACTGAGTGACTGAATGGGATATGGTACATTGCGGATGTGAGAGGTGTGTGGTTTACTGTGTGAATGACTCATCTGTGGTACGTTGTGTATGTGATGGGTGTGTGGTTTGCTGGGTGACTGACTGGGCTATGGTACGTTGCGTATGTGAAGGGTGTGTGGTTTGCTGGGCGTCTACTGAGCTATGGAACGTTGCCTCTGTGAGGGCTGTGTGGTGAATTGTGTGGCTAAGGAATATGGTACATAATGTATGAGAGGTGTGTGGTTTACTGGATGATTGACTTGGCTGTGGTACTTTGCGTAAGTGAGGGGTGTGTGGTTTACTCGCAGAAAGACTGCACTCTGGTACATTGCGTATGTGAGGGGTGTGTGGTCTATTGTGTGGCTAACTGAGCGATGGTCCATTGCATATGTGAGGGGTGTGTGCTTTAATGGGCGAATGAATGGGCTATGTTACATTGCGTATGTGAGGGGTGTGTGGTCTATTGTGTGGCTATCTCAGCGATGTTTCGTTGCATGTGTGAGGGGTGTGTGCTTTGTTGGGCGACTGACTGGGCTATGGTACATTGCGTATGTGCGGGGTGAGTAGTTTACTTGGTGACTGACTGGGCTATGGTACATTGTGTATGTGAGGGGTGTGTTGTTTACTGTGTGACTGACTGGACTGTGGTACATTGCATATGTGAGGGGTAAGTGGTTTGCAGTGTGACTGCCTAGGCTATGGTACATTGCATATGTGAGGTGTGTGTGGTTTGCTGGGTGACTGACTGGGCTGTGGTATATTGCGTATGTGAGAGGTATGTTGTTTACGGGGTGACTGACTGGACTGTGGTACATTGCGTATGTGAGGGGTGTGTGGTTTGCTGTGTGACTTGCTGGGCTATCGTCTATTGCGTATGTGAGGGTTGTGTGGTTTACTGAGTGACTGATTGGGCTCTGGTACATTAGGTCTGTGAGGGGTGTGTGGTTTACTGGGTGAATGCTGGGCTATGGTACATTGCATATGTGAGAGGTGTGTGATTTACCGGGTGAATGAGTGGGCTATGGTACATTGTGAATGTGAGGGTTGTGTGTTTACTTGGGTGACTGACTGGGCAATGGTACATTGCGCATGTGAGGGGTACGTGGTTTACTGGGTGACTGACTGGGCTGTGGTACATTGCTTATGTGAGGGGTGTGTGTATTGCTGGGTGACCTGCTGGGCTATCGTCAATTCGTATGTGAGGGGTGTGTGTTTTACTTGGTGACTGACTTGTCTGTGGTGCATTGCGTATGTGAGGGGTGTGTGTATTACTGGGTGACTGACTGGGCTGTGGTACATTGCGTATGTGAAGGGTGAGTGGTTTGCTGGGTAACTGACTGGGCTGTGGTACATTGCGGATGTGAAGGGTGAGTGGTTTGCTGTGTGACTTGCTGTGCTATTATACATTGCGCATGTGAGGGGTGTGTGTTTTACTTGGTGACTGACTTGGCTGTGGTGCATTGCGTATGTGAGCGGTGTCTGTATTTCTGGGTGACTGACTGGGCTATGGTACATTGCGTATGTGAGGGGTGAGAGGTGTACTGGGTTACTGACTCGACTATGGTACATTGCAGATGTGAGGGGTGTGTGGTTTGCTGGGTGACTGTCTGGGCTGTGGTACATTGCGTATGTGAGGGGTGAGTGGTTTGCTGGGTGACTGCCTTGGCTATGGTACATTGCGTATGTGATGCTTGTGTGGTGTATTCTGTGGATAATTGGGCTTGGGTACATTGCGTATTTGAGGAATGTGTGGTTTACTGTGTGACTGACTGGGCTATGGTACATTGCGTCTGTGAGGGGTGTGTGGTTTACTGGTTTACTGACTCGACTATGGTAATTTGCATATGTGAGGGGTGTGTGGTTTGCTGGGTGACTGACTGGGCTATGGTACATTGCATATGTGAGAAGTGTGTGGTTTGTTGGGTAACTGATTGGGCTATTGTACATTGCGTATGTGAGAGGTGTGTGGTTTGCTGGGTAACTGCCTGGGCCATGGTACATTGCATATGTGAGAGATGTGTGGTTAGCTGGGTAACTGACTGGGCTATGGTACATTGCCTATGTGAGGGGTGTGTAGTTTGCTGGGTGACTGCCTGTTCAATGGTACATTGCGTATGTGAGGGGTGTGTGGTTTGCTGGGTGACTGACTGGGCTATGGTACGTTGCGTATGTGAAGGGTGTGTGGTTTGCTGGGTGTCTACTGAGCTATGGAACGTTGCCTATGTGAGGGCTGTGTGGTGAATTGTGTGGCTAAGGAATAGGGTATATAATGCATGTGAGGGGTGTGTGGTGTACTGGGTGACTGACTTGGCTGTGGTATATTCCACTCTCCCCACAGCCCTGGGTTATTCCCCAAACTAATCCTGCTCTCCCCACAGCCCTGAGCCAATCCCCAAACGAATCCCACTCTCCCCACAGCCCTGTGTCAATCCCCAAACGAATCCCACTCTCCCCACAGCCCTGTGTCAATCCCCAATACTAATCCCACTCTGGGTCATTCCCCAAACTAGTGAGGTGTGTGTGGTTTACTCGCTGAAAGACTGCACTCTGTTACATTGCGTATGTGATGGTTGTGTGGTCCATTGTGTGGCTAACAGAGCGATGGTTCATTGCATGTGTGAGGAGTGTGTGCATTACTGGGCGACTGAATGGGCTATGTTACGTTGCGTATGTGAGGGATGTGTGGTCTATTGTGTGGCAATCTGAGCGATGTTTCATTGCATATGTGAGGGGTGTGTGCTTTAGGCCGACTGACTGGGCTATGGCCCATTGTGTATGTGAGGGGTGAGTGCTTTGCTCGGTGATTGCCTGGGTTATGTTATATTGCGTGTGCGATGCGTGTGTGGTGCATTGTGTGGCTCAATGGGCTATGGTATATTGCGTGTTTGAGGGGTGTGTGGTTTGCTGGGTGAGTTGCTGGGCTATGGTACATTGCGTATGTGTGGGGTCTGTGGTTTACTGGGTGACTGACTGGGCTGTTGTACATTGCTTATGTGAGGGGTGTGTTTTACTGGAAGACAGACTGGGCTATCGTCCATTGCATATGTAAGGGGTGTGTGTTTTACTTGGTGGCTGACTTGACTGTGGTGCATTGCGTATGTGAGGGGTGTGTATTACTGGGTGACTGACTGGGCTCTGGTACATTGTGTATGTGAGGAGTGTATGTTTTACTGGGTGACTGACTGGGCAATGGTACATAGCGTCTGTGAGTGGTGTGTGGTGTGGCTAACTGAGCGATGGTACATTGCGTATGTGAGGGGCGTGTGGTTTACTGGGTGACTGACTGGGCTATGGTATCTTTAGTATGTGAGGGGTGTGTGGTGTATTGTGTGTGTAACTGGGCTATGATACATTGCATACATGAGGGGTGTGTGGTTTACTAGGTGACTGGCTGGGTCATAGTACATTGCGTATGTGAGGGATGTGTGGTCTATTGTGTGGCTAACTGGGCGATGGTTCATTGCGTCTGTAATGGGTGTGTGGTGAATTGTGTGGCTAACTTGTTCTATGGTACATTGCGGATGTGAGGAGTGTGTGGTTTACTGGGTGACTGACTTGGCTGTGGTACATTGCTTATGTGAGGAGTGCGTGGTTTGCTGGGTGACTCACTGGGCTATGGTATATTGCGTATGTGAGGGGTGTGTGTTTTGCTGGGTGACTTCCTGGGGTATGGTACATTGCATATGTGAGGGGTGTGTGGTTTACTGGGTGACTGACTGGGCTGTGGTTCATTGTCACTCTGATGGATGTGTTTTTTACTGAGTGATATGAGGGGTCAGCACGTTAGCATTGTGGATAGCACAATTGCTTCACAGCTCCAGGGTCCCAGGTTCGATTCCGGCTTGGGTCACTGTCTGTGTGGAGTCTGCACATCCTCCCCGTGTGTGCGTGGGTTTCCTCCGGGTACTCCGGTTTCCTCCCACAGTCCAAAGATGTGCAGGTTAGGTGGATTGGCCATGACACATTGCCCTCAGTGTCCAAAATTACCCTTATTGTTGGGTGGGGTTACTGTGTTATGGGGATAGGGTGGAGGTGTGGACCTTGGGTGCGGTGCTCTTTCTAAGAGCCGGTGCAGACTTGATGGGCTGAATGGCCTCCTTCTGCACTGTAAATTCTATGCAAAGATGTGTCGATCATTTCGCTCACTTTGACCACCCAAGTGAAGTTATTTGCCGTCTTGCCACACTGCCGCCATGTTGGTGAAGCCATGCGCTGAACATTAATATCCCGCAGAATCGATACCACTTCCCTTTGTAAGGTCAGTACAAAGACTTCCTGTGTCCTCTTACGAAACTGACATCTAAAGTGTAATATCCGAACCATACTGGATTCTAAACATTTATACTGTTTGACCCTCCATGCCATTCATTGCACACAGTCGGTGGTGTTGACAATATCGGATGAACAACAGCTGACCAAGTTATACATGCACACCGTGAAGCATAAAAATGATGATTGTGTCCTCATCATGGTGGTGGTATGAAGGGGCATTACTGTGGGTCTGGAGTCACACCGAGGTCAGACTGGGTAAGGATGGCAGACTTCCTTCCCGAAAGGACATCAGTAAACTATATTGATGATTACAACAATCAATGATAGTTTCTGAGGCAAATGGGCTCCTGAAATCAGAGCCCGCTCACATCTCCCATCAACCATGTTGCCTTCCCATTCAATCGCACAAGGTGTAACACCTGCACCTTTAGCTCTTCCATGCTTAACATCGCAGGCCCAAAACACTAATTCCAGGTTAAGAAGCGTTTCACTTGCATCTCTTCCAATTTGTTCTATTGCATTCGCTGCTCCCAATGTGGTCTCCTCTATCTCGGAGAGACCAAACGCAGACTGGGTGATCGCTTTGCTGAGCATCTTCGGTCTTTGCGCACTCAGGACCCTGACGTCCCTGTTGCTTGCCATTTTAACAAATGACCCTGCTCCCATGCCCACATGTCTGCCCTTGGCCTGCTGCAATGTTCCAGTGAAGCTCAACGCAAACTGGAGGAACAACATCTCATCTTCCGGTTAGGCACGCTACAGCTTCCGGTCTGAACATCGAATTCAACAACTTCAGATGATCAGCCCCACCTCGACCCATTTGTTTTCATTTCATTTTAATTGTCTTTTACAATTTCTTTCTTTCCTAATATTCATTTAATTCCCCCCACCTAATCTTATCCACCTTTCCTTCACCTTGTCCTCTTTGCTTCCCCCTTCCCCTCCCCCCACATCTACAGTTCATCCTCTGATGTTAGTTTCTCTGCTGTTTGACCTTTCACATCTTTTGTCCTCTCTGGGGACTGCCATTAGCACTCTGTTCCGTTGGTTTCTGTGGCCATTAGCGCTCTTTCCCCTTGGTTTCTATGGCCAATAGCACCCAGTTTCCCTGGGTTTCTGTGGCTATGACGCATCTTTCATTGTCACTCTACAGTATAGATACTTCTCACTTTCTCTGTCTGTTAGCTTTGACAAAGAGTCATTGGACTTAAAACGCTCCATCTTTTCTCTCCCGACAGATGCTGCCAGACCTGCTGAGAGTTTCTAGAATTTTCTCTTTCGGCCCCTCACTGTTCACGTGACCAATTCGGGACCTATTGTGTGTGAGCACGCGAATCACAACATAAGATCAGAAGAACATACGAACTAGGAGCAGGAGTAGGCCACCTGGCCCCTCGAGGCTGCTCCACCATTCAATGAGATCATGGCTGATCTTTTGTGGACTCAGCTCCACTTTCCGGCCCGAACACAATAACCCTTAATCCCTTTATTCTTCAAAACCTATCTATCTTTATCTTTAAAACATTTAATGAAAGAGCCTCAACTGCTTCACTGGGCAAGGAATTCCATAGATTCACAACCCTTTGGGTGAAGAGGTTCCTCCTAAACTCAGTCCTAAATCTACTTCCCCTTATTTTGAGGCTATGCCCCCTCGTTCTGCTTTCACCCGCCAGTGGAAACAACCTGCCCACATCTATCCTATCTATTCCCGACAACCAATGGGAAAAAAACGCGGTTCTCTGGGAGCAGGGGCCAGGCAGTGGGCACCTGGGTGTTGCAGAATGAAAACGTGTTCAGTTTTCTGAGTGGGCAGTCCCCAACATCCCTGTGTTGAAGCCTAATCACTTTGTCAGAATTTGTGGGCACAATAAGCTTCCGATTAACCAGCTGCCCAAATTACTAAGTGCCCAATTCCCCAGACAGAGGAACTTTGTACGACGTTGGTGGTGACCCTCAGATTTACATAGTTTGTCTTAAGTCACGTGTCTTTACCATTGGAACAGGACGAGGATTCCGGGAATAATGAGGCCATTAATACACACAACAAACTTTTTAATCCTCCGGATTAACTTTGGGAATCTTTTCGACCTGCGCAATGTTTCAATGCACAATGGAAACACTGTTCCAACGCGTCCCAAAGGCTGTAGTCTACCTCGATGATGTTTCAGTGAGAGGAACAACACAGAAAAACACTTGGCCAGTTTAGAAGCGGCAGTAAGATGATTCAAAGATGCTGGCAACGGATTGTAGAGCGCAAAGTGTAGTTTCCAGGCCAGTGAGGTCACACAGTGTAGCCACCTAAATTGGCCAACTCCCGATTTAAAATGGCGAACGGCAAAGGCTGATGGAAAGTCAGCCAACATAGACAGAAACCAGCAGCTGCAGGTTTGCTGTGTATTTACCTCTGCAAAGGCCAGACAACGTCGATACCAGTGACCATCAGCATAACAAAGCAACAGCCATCTGCATACTGATGAGCAATCCCCGGGAACAATAAGTAACATTTTGGACACACAAAGCAAAGCCAAACTCCTCGGCGCCAGCAGGAGCCAACACAAAGGAGGTGAACGAGCACCTCAAGACCGCCCATCGATCAGGGAACTGCTCCAGTATTGGAGAAATTGAACCAAGCGATTGGGACAAAGTCCAATCACTTGGGACCAGGTACAGGGTCCGCCCCGAAAGGCGGGAAGGCCCTGGGGATTATAAGAGTTGAGCCCCAAGTTCAAATCGCTCTCTCTTCACCTCTGCGTCCTGCCCGGGTCACCCAGCAACACAAACCAACATTGACCGTGACAGGTGCAGTGCCCCCCGAACAAAGTAAGTCTTAATTCAACGCTCGCTGCGAGATAGGCGCTCCTAGCTACCATTCCGTACCAACTTCGAATCCCGCAGACTCAGAACCCGAACGAAAGGCCATTTGTTCCCCTGACCTGGTGGGCCAGTCCGAAGTTAAGTATAGGCCTGTTAGTTATAGAAGTAGTTTCAACGTAGAATTTGTGCATGAGTAGCGATTACTGTGTATCATGAATGTGCTTTGATTTAAATCTTACTAATCGGTGTATTGGATTATTGATCATGACTCGGACTTGAACCTCGTGGCGGTATCATAAAAATACCTGGCGACTCGAGAGCAAAGGTAATAAAAGGGGCAGCACGGTAGCCTTGTGGATAGCACAATTGCTTCACAGCTCCAGGGTCCCAGGTTCGAATCTGGCTTGGGTCACTGTCTGTGCGGAGTCTGCACATCCTCCCCGTGTGTGCGTGGGTATCCTCCGGGTGCTCCGGTTTCCTCCCACAGTCCAAAGATGTGTGGGTTAGGTGGATTGGCCATGATAAATTGCCCTTAGAGTCCAAAATTGCCCTTAGTGTTGGGTGGGGTTACTGGGTTATGGGGATAGGGTAGCGGTGTTGACCTTGGGTAGGGTGCTCTTTCCATGAGCCGGTGCAGACTCGATGGGCCGAATGGCCTCCTTCTGCACTGTAAATTCTATGAAAACAGAGCAATTGAACCACGAAGAAAGTTAGCAACAACACTTAGGATTGAAAAGGCCTGCACAGTCTGAGAACAAGGAGAGAGACAGAAAAGAAGAGCTCCCACCCAATAATGTGGCAGAAATAAAATGTTTTTAGGGATTGGAAACTGCTATGGTCAGTTCATCCGCAATCTGACCCCCACATTGGCTGCACGGCAGCTCCTGTTAAATACACAGCAGTTCAGGCATTGGAAAGAACCACAAGAATTGGATTTCCAGCACGTCAAGCAGGCCCGACAGTCACCCAGCCTGGATGTGCACTTTGATCACAGTAAACTGATCAGCCTGTCCTGCGGCACTTCGTCTTGTTGAATAGGTGTGGTCATGTCTCATGGGGTGGAGGGTGACTCAAAGAGACCGAGTGCCTTTGTCCCCCGAACTGTCACCGACTCCGAATCGAAGTGTGCACAGATTGGGAGAAGGCGGGCATGCTGTAAATAATGCTTTGAATAAATTCCACCAGTCCATGCAGGGCCGCGCTTTAATCATCTAACAGACTCTCAGTCACTGCTGGGGCTCTTGGGTGAAGACAAGCCAATTCCCACAATTGCGTCAGTCAAGGTCCGGCGGTGAATTTGAGTTTGGCGGCCTCCAGCTCCATTTCCCAGCATCAGCCGGGGATGCAGATCACCAACACCGATGTCCAGAGTCGGCTCCAGCTTCCCAAAGGTTCGACTTGCAAATCCGTCCGGCGAGAGATTGTCCGGCTGGGTACTTTTACAGACACCCCCTGGCCACACAGAGATGGGAATGTTGACCAGGAGCTGCAGGGGTTATACAGAGCACACCCTGGCCACACAGAGATGGGAATGTTGACCAGGAACTGCAGGGGTTATACAGAACACGCCCTGGACACACAGATATGGGAATGTTGACCAGGAGCTGCAGGGGTTATACAGAGCACAACCTGGCAAAACAGGGATGGGAATGTTGACCAGGTGCTGCAGGGGTTATACAGTGCACACCCTGGCCACACAATGATGGGAATGTTGAACAGGAGCTGCACGAGTTATACTGAGCACACCCTGGACACACACACAGATGGGAATGTTGAGCAGGAGCTGCAGGTGTTATACTTTGCACACCCTGGCCACACAGAGATGGGTATGTTGACCAGGAGCTGCAGGAATTATACAGAGCACACACTGGCCACCCAGAGATTGGAATGTTGACCAGCAGCTGCTGGGGTTATACAGAGAACACCCTGGCCACACAGAGACGGGAATGTTGACCAGGCGCTGCAGGAGTTATACAGAGCACACCCTGGCCACAGACAGAGTTGGTAATGTTGGCCAGGAGCTACAGGAGTTACACAGAGCACACCCTGGCCAGACAGAGTTGGTAATGTTGACCAGGACCTGCAGGGGTTATACAGAGCACCCTCTGGCGACACAGAGATGGGATTGTTGACCAGGAGCTGCAGGGGCGAGACAGAACACACCCTGGCCACGCAGAGATGGGAATGTTCACCAGGAGCTGCAGCGGTTATTCAGTGCACACCCTGGCCAAACACAGATGGGAATGTTGACCCGGAGCTGCAGGGGTTAGAGAGAGCGCACCCTGGCCACACAGAGATGGGAATGTTGACCAGCAGCTGTAGGGGTTATACAGAGCACACCCTGGCCACGCAGAGATGGGAATGTTGTCCAGGAGCTGCAGGGGTTAGACGGAGCTCAGCCTGGCCACAGACAGGTGGGAATGTTGACCAGGAGCAGCAGGCGTTATACAGAGAACACGCTGGCCACACAGTGATGGGAATGTTGACCAGGAGCTGCAGGGGTTTGACAGAGCTCACCCTGGCCACAGACAGGTGGGAATGTTGACCAGGAGCA
Source organism: Scyliorhinus torazame (assembly GCF_047496885.1). NCBI lineage: Eukaryota > Metazoa > Chordata > Chondrichthyes > Carcharhiniformes > Scyliorhinidae > Scyliorhinus > Scyliorhinus torazame. The sequence continues at coordinate 134,399,138 of NC_092726.1, read as the reverse complement.
ACAGGGGTTATACAGAGAAGACCCTGGCCACGCAGAGATGGGAATGTTGACCAGGAGCTGCAGGGGTGACACAGAGCACACCCTGGCCACACAGAGATGGGAATGTCGTCCAGGGGCTGCAGGGGTTATACAGAGCACGCCCTGGCCACACAGAGATGGAAATGTTGACCAGGAGCTGCAGGAGTTATACAGAGCACACCCTTTCCACACAGAGATGGGAATGTTGACCTGGAGATGCAGGTATTATACAGAGCACACCCTGGCTACACAAAGATGGGAAAGCTGACCAGGAGCTGCAGGGGTTGTACAGAGCACAACCTGGCCACACAGAGATGGGAATGTTGACCAGCAGCTGCAGGGGTCATACAGAGCTCACACTGGCCACGCAGAGATCGGATTGTTGACCAGTAGCTTCAGGGGTCAGATAGAGCACACCCTGGCCACACAGAGATGGGAATGTTGACCTGGAGCTGCATGGGTTATACAGGGCACACCCTGGCCACACACAGACGGGAATGTTGACCAGGAGATGCAGGGGTTATACAGAGCAGACCCTAGCCAGATACAGAGATGGGAATGTTGACCAGGAACTCCAGGAGTTATACTGAGCACACCCTGGCCATACAGAGATGTGAATGTTGACCAAGAGCTGCTATGCTTATACAGAGCACAGACTGGCCACACAGAGATGGGAATGTTGACCAAAAGCTGCTGGTGTTATACAGAGCACACCCTGGCAACACAGAGATGGGAATGTTGACCAGGAGCTGCAGGGTTTATACAGAGCATACCATGGCCACACAGAGATGGGAATGTAGACCAGGAGCTGTTGGGGTTATACAGAGCACACCTGGGCCACACAGGGATGGGAATGTTGATCAGGAGCTGCAGAGGTGATACAGAGCACACCTTGGCCACACTGAGATGGAAATGTTGTGCAGGAGCTTCCGGGGTTATACAGTGCACACCCTGGCCAAATACATATGGGATTGTTGACCAGAAGCTGCCGTAGTTATTCAGTGCACACCCTGGTCTCACACAGATGGGAATGTTGACCAGGAGCGGCAGGAGTTAAACAGAGCACACCCAGGCCACACAGAGATGGGAATGTCGACCGGGAGCTGCAGGGTTTATACAGAGCACACTCTGAGCACATACAGAGATCGGAATGTTGACCAGGAGCTGCAGGGGTTTCCAGAGCACACCCTGGCCACACAGAGATGGGAATGTTCACTAGGAGCTGCAGGGGTTATACAGAGCACACGCTGGCCACACATAGAGGTGGTAATGTTGACCAGGAGCTACTGGAGTTATACAGAGCTAACCCTCGCCACACAGAGATGGGAATGTTGACCAGGAACTGCAGGGGTTACACACAGCACACACTGGCCACACAGAGATGGGAATATTGACCAGGAGCTGCTGGTGTTATACAGAGCACACCCTGGCCACACAGAAATGGGAATGTTGACCAGGAGCTGCAGGGGTTATCCAGAACACACCCTGGCCACACAGAGATGGGAATGTTGACCAGGAGCTGCAGGGGTTATCCAGAACACACCCTGGCCACACAGAGATGGGAATGTTGACCAGGAGCTGCAGGGGTTTTATAGAGCACACTCTGGCCACACAGACAATCGAATGTTGACCAGGAGCTGCAGGGTTTATACAGAGCATACCATGGCCACACAGAGTTGGGAATGTGGACAAGGAGCTGTTGGGGTTATACAGAGCACACCTGGGCCACACAGGGATGGGAATGTTGATCAGGAGCTGCAGAGGTGATACAGAGCACACCTTGGCCACACTGAGATGGAAATGTTGTGCAGGAGCTTCCGGGGTTATACAGTGCACACCCTGGCCAAATACATATGGGATTGTTGACCAGAAGCTGCCGTAGTTATTCAGTGCACACCCTGGTCTCACACAGATGGGAATGTTGACCAGGAGCGGCAGGAGTTAAACAGAGCACACCCAGGCCACACAGAGATGGGAACGTCGACCGGGAGCTGCAGGGTTTATACAGAGTACACCCTGAGCACATACAGAGATCGGAATGTTTACCAGGAGCTGCAGGGGTTATACAGAGCACCCGCTGGCCACATACAGAGATGGTAATGTTGACCAGGAGCTACTGGAGTTATACAGAGCTAACCCTCGCCACACAGAGATGGGAATGTTGACCAGGAACTGCAGGGGTTACACAGAGCACACACTGGCCACACAGAGATTGGAATGTTGACCAGGAGCTGCAGGGGTTATACAGAGCACACCCTGGCCACACAGAGATGGGAATGTTGACTAGGACTGCAAGAGTAGTTCAGAGCACACCCTGGGCACACAGAGAAGTGAATGTTGACCAGGAGCTGCAGGGGTTATACAGAGCACACTCTGGTCACACAGAGATGGGAATGTTGACACAACGCTGCCGGGGTTATACAGAGCACACCCTGGCCAAATACAGAAGGGACTGTTGATCCGACTCTGCCGGAGTTATTCAGTGCACACCCTGGCCACACACAGATATAATGTCGACCAGGAGCTGCAGGAGTTATGCAGAGCACACCCAGGCCACACAGAGATAGGAATGTTGACCAGGAGCTGCAGGAGTTATGCAGAGCACACACTGGCCACCCAGAGAAGGAAATATTGATCAGGAGAGGCCAGGATTATACAGTGCACACCCTGGGAACACACATATGGGTATGGTGAACAGGAGACGCAGGGGTATACAGAGCACTCCCTGGCCACACAGAGATGGGAATGTTGATCAGGAGCTGCAGGGGTGATGCAGAGCCAACCCTGGCCACACACAGTGATGGGAAACCTGAGCAGAAGCTGCCGGGGTTATACAGTGCACGCCTTGGTCACACAGAGATGGGAATGTTGACCAAGAGCTTCAGGGGTTTTCCCGAGCACACCCTGGCCACACAGAGATGGTAATGTAGACCAGGAGCTGCAGGAGTTATGCAGAGCACACCCAGGCCACACAGAGATGGGAATGTTGACCAGGAGCTGCAGGAGTTATGCAGAACACAAACTGGCCACGCAGAGAAGGAAATATTCATCAGGAGGGGCCAGGATTATACAGTGCACACCCTGGGAACACACATATGGGTATGGTGAACAGGAGACCCAGGGGTATACAGAGCACACCCTGGCCACACGGAGATGGGAATGTTGATCAGGAGCTGCAGGGGTGATGCAGAGCCTACCCTGGCCACACACAGTGATGGGAATCCTGAGCAGAAGCTGCCGGGGTTATACAGTGCACGCCTTGGCCACACAGAGATGGGAATGTTGACCAAGAGCTTCAGGGATTTTCCCGAGCACACCCTGGCCACACAGAGATGGGAATGTAGACCAGGAGCTGCAGTGGTTATATAGTGCACACCCTGGTCACAGACAGATGGGAATGTTGACCAGGAGCTGGAGAGGTTATACAGTGCACACCGTGGGCACACACATATGGGTATGGTGAACAGGAGCTTTAGGGGTTATACAGAGCACACCCTGGCCGCACAAAGAGATGGGAATGATGACCTGGAGCTGCAGGGGTTATACAGAGCACACCCTGGCCACACAATGATGGCAATGTTGACCAGGAGCTGCAGGGTTTATACAGAGCACACCCTGGCCAAACACAGATGGGAATGTTGACCAGGAGCTGCAGGTGTTTTATAGAGCACACCCAGGCCACACAGACATGGGAATGTTGACCAGGAGCTGCAGTGGTTATATAGTGCACACCCTGGTCACACACAGATGGGAATGTTGACCAGGAGCTGGAGGGGTTATACAGTGCACACCGTGGCAACACAGAGATGGGAATGTTTACCAGGAGATGCTGGGGTTATACAGAGCACACCCTGGCCACACAGAGATGGGAATGTTGACCAGCAGGTACTGGGGATATACAGAGCACACCCTGGCAACACAGAGATGGGAATGTTGACCAGCAGGTGCTGGGGTTATACAGAACACACCTTGGCCACACAGAGATGGGAATGTTGACCAGGAGATGCTGAGGTTATACAGAGCACACCCTGGCCACACACAGACGGGAATGTTGACCAGGAGCTGCAGGGGTTACACAGAGCACACGCTGGCCTCACACTGAGATGGGAATGTTGACCAGGAGCTGCAGGGGTTATACAGAGCACATCCTGGCCACACAGAGATGGGAATGTTGACCAGCAGGTGCTGGGGTTATACAGGGCACACCCTGGCCACACACAGACGATAATGTTGACCAGGAACTGCAGGGTTTACACAGAGCACACGCTGGCCACACGGAGATGGGAATGTTAACCAGTAGTTGCAGGGATTATACAGAGCACACCCCGGCCAAACACAGACGGGAATATTGACCAGTAGCTGCAGGAGTTATACAGAACACACACTGGCCATACAGAGATTGGTATGTTGACCAGGAGCTGCTGGGGTTATACAGAGCACACCCTGGTCACACAGAGATGAGAATGTTGACCAGCAGGTGCAGGGCTTATCCAGATCACACCCTGGCCACGCAGAGATAGGAATGTTGAACAGGAGCTGCAGGGGTTGTACAGAGCACACCCTGGCCACTCAGAGATGGGAATTTTGACCAGGAGCTTCAGGGGTCATGCAGAGCACATCCTGGCCACACAGGATGGGAATGTTGACCAGGAGCTGCAAGCGTTATACAGAGCATACCCTGGTCACACCCAGAGATGGTAATGGTAACCAGGAGCTGCCAGAGTTATATTGAGTACACACTGGCCAGACAGAGATGGGAATGTTGACTAGGAGCTGCAGCGATTATACAGAGCACACCCTGGCCACATAGAGATGGGAATGTTGACCAGTAGCTGCAGGGGTTATACAGAGCACACCCTGGCCACACAGAGATGGGAATGTTGACCAGGAGCTGCTGGAGATATGCAGAGCACACCCTGTCCTCATACAGAGATGTGAATGTTGACCAGGAGCTGCAGGAGTTGTACAGAGCAGACCCTGGCCACACAGAGATGGGAATGTTGATCAGGAGCTGCAGGGGTTATACCGAGCACAACCTGGCCACACACAGATCGGAATGTTGACCAGTAGCTGCTGGGGTTATACAAAGCACACCCTGGCCGCACACAGAGATGGGAATGTTGATCAGGAGCTGCCCGGGTTATACACTGCACACCCTGGCCACACAGAGAAGGGAATGTTGAGCAGGAACTGCAGGGGTTATACAGAGCACAACCTGGCCACACAGAGATGGAAATGTTGTCCACGAGCTGCTGGTGTTATACAGTGCACACCCTGGCCACACAGAGATGGGAATGTTGATCAGGAGCTGCCCAGGATATACAGTGCACACCCTGGCCATACAGAGAAGGGAATGTTGAGCAGGAACGGCAGGGGTTATACAGTGCACACTCTAGCCACACAGAGTAATGGGAATGTTGAACAGGAGCTGCACGGGTTATATAGAGCACACTTTGGCCATACACAGAGATGGGAATGTTGATCAGGAGCTGCAGGGGTTATACAGAGCACACACTGGACACAAAGAGCTGGGAATGTTAACCAGGAGCTGCAGAAGTAATACACAGCGCACCATGGCCACACAAATATGGGTATGGTGAACAGGTGCTCAGGGGTTCGACAGAGCACACCCTGGCCACACATAGGGAAGGGAATGTTGACCAGGAGCTTCAGGGGTTATACAGAGCACACCCTGGCCACACAGAGATGTGAATGTTGACCAGGAGCTGCAAGGGTTATACAGAGAACATCCTGGCCACGCACATATGGGTATGGTGAACAGGAGCTCAGGGGTTCGACAGAGCACACACTGGCCGCACACAGAGATAGGATTGTTGACCTGGAGATGCAGGGATTATACAGTGCACACCCTGGCCAAACACAGAGATGGGAATGTTGACCACGAGCTGCAGGGGTTATACACAGTTCACCCTGTCCACTCAGAGATGGGAATGTTGACCAGGAACTGCTGGGGTAATACAGAGCACGCCCTGGCGACACATAAAGGTGAATGTTGACCAGGAGCTGCAGGTGTTATACAGAGCACAACCTGGCCAGACAGAGATGGGAATGTTGACCAGAAGCTGCAAGGGTTATACAGAGCACAACCTGGCCAGACAGAGATTGTAATGTTTACCAGGAGCTGCATGGGTTATACAGAGCACACACTGGCAACACAGAGATGGGAATGTTGACCAGGAGCTGCAGCGATTATACAGAGCACACCCTGGCCACACAGAGATGGGAATGTTGACCAGTAGCTGCAGGGGTTATACAGAGCACACCCTGGCCATACAGAGATGGGAATGTTGACCAGGAGCTGCTGGGGATATGCAGAGCGCACCCTTTCCTCATCCAGAGATGTGAATGTTGACCAGGAGCTGCAGGAGTTGTACAGAGCAGACCCTGGCCACACAGAGATGGGAATATTGACCACGAGCTGCAGGGGTTATACACAGTTCACCCTGTCCACTCAGAGATGGGAATGTTGACCAGGAACTGCTGGGGTAATACAGAGCACGCCCTGGCCACACATAGAGGTGAATGTTGACCAGGAGCTGCAGGTGTTATACAGAGCACAACCTGGCCAGACAGAGATGGGAATGTTGACCAGAAGCTGCAAGGGTTATACAGAGCACAACCTGGCCAGACAGAGATTGTAATGTTTACCAGGAGCTGCAGGGGTTATACAGAGCACACACTGGCAACACAGAGATGGGAATGTTGACCAGGAGCTGCAGCGAATATACAGAGCACACCCTGGCCACACAGAGATGGGAATGTTGACCAGTAGCTGCAGGGGTTATACAGAGCACACCCTGGCCACACAGAGATGGGAATGTTGACCAGGAGCTGCTGGGGATATGCAGAGCACACCCTGTCCTCATACAGAGATGTGAATGTTGACCAGGAGCTGCAGGAGTTGTACAGAGTAGACCCTGGCCACACAGAGATGGGAATGTTGATCAGGAGCTGCAGGGGTTATACAGAGCACACCCTGGCCACACACAGATCGGAATGTTGACCAGTAGCTGCTGGGGTTATACAAAGCACACCCTGGCCTCACACAGAGATGGGAATGTTGATCAGGAGCTGCAGGGGTTATACACAGTTCACCCTGTCCACTCAGAGATGGGAATGTTGACCAGGAACTGCTGGGGTAATACAGAGCACGCCCTGGCCACACATAGAGGTGAATGTTGACCAGGAGCTGCAGGTGTTATACAGAGCACAACCTGGCCAGACAGAGATGGGAATGTTGACCAGAAGCTGCAAGGGTTATACAGAGCACAACCTGGCCAGACAGAGATTGTAATGTTTACCAGGAGCTGCAGGGGTTATACAGAGCACACACTGGCAACACAGAGATGGGAATGTTGACCAGGAGCTGCAGCGATTATACAGAGCACACCCTGGCCACACAGAGATGTGAATGTTGACCAGTAGCTGCAGCGATTATACAGAGCACACCCTGGCCACACAGAGATGGGAATGTTGACCAGTAGCTGCAGGGGTTATACAGAGCACACCCTGGCCACACAGAGATGGGAATGTTGACCAGGAGCTGCTGGGGATATGCAGAGCACACCCTGTCCTCATACAGAGATGTGAATGTTGACCAGGAGCTGCAGGAGTTGTACAGAGCAGACCCTGGCCACACAGAGATGGGAATGTTGATCAGGAGCTGCAGGGGTTATACAGAGCACACCCTGGCCACACACAGATCGGAATATTGACCAGTAGCTGCTGGGGTTATACAAAGCACACCCTGGCCTCACACAGAGATGGGAATGTTGATCAGGAGCTGCAGGGGTTATACACAGTTCACCCTGTCCACTCAGAGATGGGAATGTTGACCAGGAACTGCTGGGGTAATACAGAGCACGCCCTGGCCACACATAGAGGTGAATGTTGACCAGGAGCTGCAGGTGTTATACAGAGCACAACCTGGCCAGACAGAGATGGGAATGTTGACCAGAAGCTGCAAGGGTTATACAGAGCACAACCTGGCCAGACACAGATTGTAATGTTTACCAGGAGCTGCAGGGGCTATACAGAGCACACACTGGCAACACAGAGATGGGAATGTTGACCAGGAGCTGCAGCGATTATACAGAGCACACCCTGGCCACACAGAGATGGGAATGTTGACCAGTAGCTGCAGGGGTTATACAGAGCACACCCTGGCCACACAGAGATGGGAATGTTGACCAGGAGCTGCTGGGGATATGCAGAGCGCACCCTGTCCTCATACAGAGATGTGAATGTTGACCAGGAGCTGCAGGAGTTGTACAGAGCAGACCCTGGCCACACAGAGATGGGAATATTGACCACGAGCTTCAGGGGTTATACACAGTTCACCCTGTCCACTCAGAGATGGGAATGTTGACCAGGAACTGCTGGGGTAATACAGAGCACGCCCTGGCCACACATAGAGGTGAATGTTGACCAGGAGCTGCAGGTGTTATACAGAGCACAACCTGGCCAGACAGAGATGGGAATGTTGACCAGAAGCTGCAAGGGTTATACAGAGCACAACCTGGCCAGACAGAGATTGTAATGTTTACCAGGAGCTGCAGGGGTTATACAGAGCACACACTGGCAACACAGAGATGGGAATGTTGACCAGGAGCTGCAGCGATTATACAGAGCACACCCTGGCCACACAGAGATGGGAATGTTGACCAGTAGCTGCAGGGGTTATACAGAGCACACCCTGGCCACACAGAGATGGGAATGTTGACCAGGAGCTGCTGGGGATATGCAGAGCACACCCTGTCCTCATACAGAGATGTGAATGTTGACCAGGAGCTGCAGGAGTTGTACAGAGCACACCCTGGCCTCACACAGAGATGGGAATGTTGATCAGGAGCTGCCCGGGTTATACAGTGCACACCCTGGCCACACAGAGAAGGGAATGTTGAGCAGGAGCTGCAGGGGTTATACAGAGCACAACCTGGCCACACAGAGATGGAAATGTTGTCCACGAGCTGCTGGTGTTATACAGTGCACACCCTGGCCACACAGAGATGGGAATGTTGATCAGGAGCTGCCCAGGATATACAGTGCACACCCTGGCCATACAGAGAAGGGAATGTTGAGCAGGAACGGCAGGGGTTATACAGTGCACACTCTAGCCACACAGAGTAATGGGAATGTTGAACAGGAGCTGCACGGGTTATATAGAGCACACTTTGGCCATACACAGAGATGGGAATGTTGATCAGGAGCTGCAGGGGTTATACAGAGCACACACTGGACACAAAGAGCTGGGAATGTTAACCAGGAGCTGCAGAAGTAATACACAGCGCACCATGGCCACACAAATATGGGTATGGTGAACAGGAGCTCATGGGTTCGACAGAGCACACACTGGCCGCACACAGAGATAGGATTGTTGACCTGGAGATGCAGGGATTATACAGTGCACACCCTGGCCAAACACAGAGATGGGAATGTTGACCACGAGCTGCAGAGTTTATACACAGTTCACCCTGTCCACTCAGAGATGGGAATGTTGACCAGGAACTGCTGGGGTAATACAGAGCACGCCCTGGCCACACATAGAGGTGAATGTTGACCAGGAGCTGCAGGTGTTATACAGAGCACAACCTGGCCAGACAGAGATGGGAATGTTGACCAGAAGCTGCAAGGGTTATACAGAGCACAACCTGGCCAGACAGAGATTGTAATGTTTACCAGGAGCTGCAGGGGTTATACAGAGCACACACTGGCAACACAGAGATGGGAATGTTGACCAGGAGCTGCAGCGATTATACAGAGCACACCCTGTCCTCATACAGAGATGTGAATGTTGACCAGGAGCTGCAGGAGTTGTACAGAGCAGAGCCTGGCCACACAGAGATGGGAATATTGACCACGAGCTGCAGGGGTTATACACAGTTCACCCTGTCCACTCAGAGATGGGAATGTTGACCAGGAACTGCTGGGGTAATACAGAGCACGCCCTGGCCACACATAGAGGTGAATGTTGACCAGGAGCTGCAGGTGTTATACAGAGCACAACCTGGCCAGACAGAGATGGGAATGTTGACCAGAAGCTGCAAGGGTTATACAGAGCACAACCTGGCCAGACAGAGATTGTAATGTTTACCAGGAGCTGCAGGGGTTATACAGAGCACACACTGGCAACACAGAGATGGGAATGTTGACCAGGAGCTGCAGCGATTATACAGAGCACACCCTGGCCACACAGAGATGTGAATGTTGACCAGTAGCTGCAGGGGTTATACAGAGCACACCCTGGCCACACAGTGATGGGAATGTTGACCAGGAGCTGCTGGGGATATGCAGAGCACACCCTGTCCTCATACAGAGATGTGAATGTTGACCAGGAGCTGCAGGAGTTGTACAGAGCAGACCCTGGCCACACAGAGATGGGAATGTTGATCAGGAGCTGCAGGGGTTATACAGAGCACACCCTGGCCACACACAGATCGGAATGTTGACCAGTAGCTGCTGGGTTTATACAAAGCACACCCTGGCCTCACACAGAGATGGGAATGTTGATCAGGAGCTGCCCGGGTTATACAGTGCACACCCTGGCCACACAGAGAAGGGAATGTTGAGCAGGAGCTGCAGGGGTTATACAGAGCACAACCTGGCCACACAGAGATGGAAATGTTGTCCACGAGCTGCTGGTGTTATACAGTGCACACCCTGGCCACACAGAGATGGGAATGTTGATCAAGAGCTGCCCAGGATATACAGTGCACACCCTGGCCATACAGAGAAGGGAATGTTGAGCAGGAACGGCAGGGGTTATACAGTGCACACTCTAGCCACACAGAGTAATGCGAATGTTGAACAGGAGCTGCACGGGTTATATAGAGCACACTTTGGCCATACACAGAGATGGGAATGTTGATCAGGAGCTGCAGGGGTTATACAGAGCACACACTGGACACAAAGAGCTGGGAATGTTAACCAGGAGCTGCAGAAGTAATACACAGCGCACCATGGCCACACAAATATGGGTATGGTGAACAGGAGCTCAGGGGTTCGACAGAGCACACCCTGGCCACACATAGGGAAGGGAATGTTGACCAGGAGCTTCAGGGGTTATACAGAGCACACCCTGGCCACACAGAGATGGGAATGTTGACCAGGAGCTGCAAGGGTTATACAGAGAACATCCTGGCCACGCACATATGGGTATGGTGAACAGGAGCTCAGGGGCTCGACAGAGCACACACTGGCCGCACACAGATATAGGATTGTTGACCTGGAGATGCAGGGATTATATAGTGCACACCCTGGCCAAACACAGAGATGGGAATGTTGACCACGAGCTGCAGGGGTTACACACAGTTCACCCTGTCCACTCAGAGATGGGAATGTTGACCAGGAACTGCTGGGGTAATACAGAGCACGCCCTGGCCACACATAGAGGTGAATGTTGACCAGGAGCTGCAGGTGTTATACAGAGCACAACCTGGCCAGACAGAGATGGGAATGTTGACCAGAAGCTGCAAGGGTTATACAGAGCACAACCTGGCCAGACAGAGATTGTAATGTTTACCAGGAGCTGCAGGGGTTATACAGAGCACACACTGGCAACACAGAGATGGGAATGTTGACCAGGAGCTGCAGCGATTATACAGAGCACACCCTGGCCACACAGAGATGGGAATGTTGACCAGTAGCTGCAGGGGTTATACAGAGCACACCCTGGCCACACAGAGATGGGAATGTTGACCAGGAGCTGCTGGGGATATGCAGAGCACACCCTGTCCTCATACAGAGATGTGAATGTTGACCAGGAGCTGCAGGAGTTGTACAGAGCACACCCTGGCCTCACACAGAGATGGGAATGTTGATCAGGAGCTGCCCGGGTTATACAGTGCACACCCTGGCCACACAGAGAAGGGAATGTTGAGCAGGAGCTGCAGGGGTTATACAGAGCACAACCTGGCCACACAGAGATGGAAATGTTGTCCACGAGCTGCTGGTGTTATACAGTGCACACCCTGGCCACACAGAGATGGGAATGTTGATCAGGAGCTGCCCAGGATATACAGTGCACACCCTGGCCATACAGAGAAGGGAATGTTGAGCAGGAACGGCAGGGGTTATACAGTGCACACTCTAGCCACACAGAGTAATGGGAATGTTGAACAGGAGCTGCACGGGTTATATAGAGCACACTTTGGCCATACACAGAGATGGGAATGTTGATCAGGAGCTGCAGGGGTTATACAGAGCACACACTGGACACAAAGAGCTGGGAATGTTAACCAGGAGCTGCAGAAGTAATACACAGCGCACCATGGCCACACAAATATGGGTATGGTGAACAGGAGCTCATGGGTTCGACAGAGCACACACTGGCCGCACACAGAGATAGGATTGTTGACCTGGAGATGCAGGGATTATACAGTGCACACCCTGGCCAAACACAGAGATGGGAATGTTGACCACGAGCTGCAGGGGTTATACACAGTTCACCCTGTCCACTCAGAGATGGGAATGTTGACCAGGAACTGCTGGGGTAATACAGAGCACGCCCTGGCCACACATAGAGGTGAATGTTGACCAGGAGCTGCAGGTGTTATACAGAGCACAACCTGGCCAGACAGAGATGGGAATGTTGACCAGAAGCTGCAAGGGTTATACAGAGCACAACCTGGCCAGACAGAGATTGTAATGTTTACCAGGAGCTGCAGGGGTTATACAGAGCACACACTGGCAACACAGAGATGGGAATGTTGACCAGGAGCTGCAGCGATTATACAGAGCACACCCTGTCCTCATACAGAGATGTGAATGTTGACCAGGAGCTGCAGGAGTTGTGCAGAGCAGAGCCTGGCCACACAGAGATGGGAATATTGACCACGAGCTGCAGGGGTTATACACAGTTCACCCTGTCCACTCAGAGATGGGAATGTTGACCAGGAACTGCTGGGGTAATACAGAGCACGCCCTGGCCACACATAGAGGTGAATGTTGACCAGGAGCTGCAGGTGTTATACAGAGCACAACCTGGCCAGACAGAGATGGGAATGTTGACCAGAAGCTGCAAGGGTTATACAGAGCACAACCTGGCCAGACAGAGATTGTAATGTTTACCAGGAGCTGCAGGGGTTATACAGAGCACACACTGGCAACACAGAGATGGGAATGTTGACCAGGAGCTGCAGCGATTATACAGAGCACACCCTGGCCACACAGAGATGTGAATGTTGACCAGTAGCTGCAGGGGTTATACAGAGCACACCCTGGCCACACAGTGATGGGAATGTTGACCAGGAGCTGCTGGGGATATGCAGAGCACACCCTGTCCTCATACAGAGATGTGAATGTTGACCAGGAGCTGCAGGAGTTGTACAGAGCAGACCCTGGCCACACAGAGATGGGAATGTTGATCAGGAGCTGCAGGGGTTATACAGAGCACACCCTGGCCACACACAGATCGGAATGTTGACCAGTAGCTGCTGGGTTTATACAAAGCACACCCTGGCCTCACACAGAGATGGGAATGTTGATCAGGAGCTGCCCGGGTTATACAGTGCACACCCTGGCCACACAGAGAAGGGAATGTTGAGCAGGAGCTGCAGGGGTTATACAGAGCACAACCTGGCCACACAGAGATGGAAATGTTGTCCACGAGCTGCTGGTGTTATACAGTGCACACCCTGGCCACACAGAGATGGGAATGTTGATCAAGAGCTGCCCAGGATATACAGTGCACACCCTGGCCATACAGAGAAGGGAATGTTGAGCAGGAACGGCAGGGGTTATACAGTGCACACTCTAGCCACACAGAGTAATGCGAATGTTGAACAGGAGCTGCACGGGTTATATAGAGCACACTTTGGCCATACACAGAGATGGGAATGTTGATCAGGAGCTGCAGGGGTTATACAGAGCACACACTGGACACAAAGAGCTGGGAATGTTAACCAGGAGCTGCAGAAGTAATACACAGCGCACCATGGCCACACAAATATGGCTATGGTGAACAGGAGCTCAGGGGTTCGACAGAGCACACCCTGGCCACACATAGGGAAGGGAATGTTGACCAGGAGCTTCAGGGGTTATACAGAGCACACCCTGGCCACACAGAGATGGGAATGTTGACCAGGAGCTGCAAGGGTTATACAGAGAACATCCTGGCCACGCACATATGGGTATGGTGAACAGGAGCTCAGGGGCTCGACAGAGCACACACTGGCCGCACACAGAGATAGGATTGTTGACCTGGAGATGCAGGGATTATATAGTGCACACCCTGGCCAAACACAGAGATGGGAATGTTGACCACGAGCTGCAGGGGTTACACACAGTTCACCCTGTCCACTCAGAGATGGGAATGTTGACCAGGAACTGCTGGGGTAATACAGAGCACGCCCTGGCCACACATAGAGGTGAATGTTGACCAGGAGCTGCAGGTGTTATACAGAGCACAACCTGGCCAGACAGAGATGGGAATGTTGACCAGAAGCTGCAAGGGTTATACAGAGCACACCCTGGCAACACAGAGATGGGAATGTTGACCAGGAGATGCAGGGGTTATACAGAGCACACTCTGGTCACACAGAGAAGGGAATGTTGACCAGATGCTGCAGGGCTTATACAGAGCACACCCTGGCCACACAGAGATGGGAATGTTGACCAGGAGCTGCTGGGGATATGCAGAGCACACCCTGTCCTCATACAGAGATGTGAATGTTGACCAGGAGCTGCAGGAGTTGTACAGAGCACACCCTGGCCTCACACAGAGATGGGAATGTTGATCAGGAGCTGCCCGGGTTATACAGTGCACACCCTGGCCACACAGAGAAGGGAATGTTGAGCAGGAGCTGCAGGGGTTATACAGAGCACAACCTGGCCACACAGAGATGGAAATGTTGTCCACGAGCTGCTGGTGTTATACAGTGCACACCCTGGCCACACAGAGATGGGAATGTTGATCAGGAGCTGCCCAGGATATACAGTGCACACCCTGGCCATACAGAGAAGGGAATGTTGAGCAGGAACGGCAGGGGTTATACAGTGCACACTCTAGCCACACAGAGTAATGGGAATGTTGAACAGGAGCTGCACGGGTTATATAGAGCACACTTTGGCCATACACAGAGATGGGAATGTTGATCAGGAGCTGCAGGGGTTATACAGAGCACACACTGGACACAAAGAGCTGGGAATGTTAACCAGGAGCTGCAGAAGTAATACACAGCGCACCATGGCCACACAAATATGGGTATGGTGAACAGGAGCTCATGGGTTCGACAGAGCACACACTGGCCGCACACAGAGATAGGATTGTTGACCTGGAGATGCAGGGATTATACAGTGCACACCCTGGCCAAACACAGAGATGGGAATGTTGACCACGAGCTGCAGGGATTATACACAGTTCACCCTGTCCACTCAGAGATGGGAATGTTGACCAGGAACTGCTGGGGTAATACAGAGCACGCCCTGGCCACACATAGAGGTGAATGTTGACCAGGAGCTGCAGGTGTTATACAGAGCACAACCTGGCCAGACAGAGATGGGAATGTTGACCAGAAGCTGCAAGGGTTATACAGAGCACAACCTGGCCAGACAGAGATTGTAATGTTTACCAGGAGCTGCAGGGGTTATACAGAGCACACACTGGCAACACAGAGATGGGAATGTTGACCAGGAGCTGCAGCGATTATACAGAGCACACCCTGTCCTCATACAGAGATGTGAATGTTGACCAGGAGCTGCAGGAGTTGTACAGAGCAGAGCCTGGCCACACAGAGATGGGAATATTGACCACGAGCTGCAGGGGTTATACACAGTTCACCCTGTCCACTCAGAGATGGGAATGTTGACCAGGAACTGCTGGGGTAATACAGAGCACGCCCTGGCCACACATAGAGGTGAATGTTGACCAGGAGCTGCAGGTGTTATACAGAGCACAACCTGGCCAGACAGAGATGGGAATGTTGACCAGAAGCTGCAAGGGTTATACAGAGCACAACCTGGCCAGACAGAGATTGTAATGTTTACCAGGAGCTGCAGGGGTTATACAGAGCACACACTGGCAACACAGAGATGGGAATGTTGACCAGGAGCTGCAGCGATTATACAGAGCACACCCTGGCCACACAGAGATGTGAATGTTGACCAGTAGCTGCAGGGGTTATACAGAGCACACCCTGGCCACACAGTGATGGGAATGTTGACCAGGAGCTGCTGGGGATATGCAGAGCACACCCTGTCCTCATACAGAGATGTGAATGTTGACCAGGAGCTGCAGGAGTTGTACAGAGCAGACCCTGGCCACACAGAGATGGGAATGTTGATCAGGAGCTGCAGGGGTTATACAGAGCACACCCTGGCCACACACAGATCGGAATGTTGACCAGTAGCTGCTGGGTTTATACAAAGCACACCCTGGCCTCACACAGAGATGGGAATGTTGATCAGGAGCTGCCCGGGTTATACAGTGCACACCCTGGCCACACAGAGAAGGGAATGTTGAGCAGGAGCTGCAGGGGTTATACAGAGCACAACCTGGCCACACAGAGATGGAAATGTTGTCCACGAGCTGCTGGTGTTATACAGTGCACACCCTGGCCACACAGAGATGGGAATGTTGATCAAGAGCTGCCCAGGATATACAGTGCACACCCTGGCCATACAGAGAAGGGAATGTTGAGCAGGAACGGCAGGGGTTATACAGTGCACACTCTAGCCACACAGAGTAATGCGAATGTTGAACAGGAGCTGCACGGGTTATATAGAGCACACTTTGGCCATACACAGAGATGGGAATGTTGATCAGGAGCTGCAGGGGTTATACAGAGCACACACTGGACACAAAGAGCTGGGAATGTTAACCAGGAGCTGCAGAAGTAATACACAGCGCACCATGGCCACACAAATATGGGTATGGTGAACAGGAGCTCAGGGGTTCGACAGAGCACACCCTGGCCACACATAGGGAAGGGAATGTTGACCAGGAGCTTCAGGGGTTATACAGAGCACACCCTGGCCACACAGAGATGGGAATGTTGACCAGGAGCTGCAAGGGTTATACAGAGAACATCCTGGCCACGCACATATGGGTATGGTGAACAGGAGCTCAGGGGCTCGACAGAGCACACACTGGCCGCACACAGATATAGGATTGTTGACCTGGAGATGCAGGGATTATATAGTGCACACCCTGGCCAAACACAGAGATGGGAATGTTGACCACGAGCTGCAGGGGTTACACACAGTTCACCCTGTCCACTCAGAGATGGGAATGTTGACCAGGAACTGCTGGGGTAATACAGAGCACGCCCTGGCCACACATAGAGGTGAATGTTGACCAGGAGCTGCAGGTGTTATACAGAGCACAACCTGGCCAGACAGAGATGGGAATGTTGACCAGAAGCTGCAAGGGTTATACAGAGCACAACCTGGCCAGACAGAGATTGTAATGTTTACCAGGAGCTGCAGGGGTTATACAGAGCACACACTGGCAACACAGAGATGGGAATGTTGACCAGGAGCTGCAGCGATTATACAGAGCACACCCTGGCCACACAGAGATGGGAATGTTGACCAGTAGCTGCAGGGGTTATACAGAGCACACCCTGGCCACACAGAGATGGGAATGTTGACCAGGAGCTGCTGGGGATATGCAGAGCACACCCTGTCCTCATACAGAGATGTGAATGTTGACCAGGAGCTGCAGGAGTTGTACAGAGCACACCCTGGCCTCACACAGAGATGGGAATGTTGATCAGGAGCTGCCCGGGTTATACAGTGCACACCCTGGCCACACAGAGAAGGGAATGTTGAGCAGGAGCTGCAGGGGTTATACAGAGCACAACCTGGCCACACAGAGATGGAAATGTTGTCCACGAGCTGCTGGTGTTATACAGTGCACACCCTGGCCACACAGAGATGGGAATGTTGATCAGGAGCTGCCCAGGATATACAGTGCACACCCTGGCCATACAGAGAAGGGAATGTTGAGCAGGAACGGCAGGGGTTATACAGTGCACACTCTAGCCACACAGAGTAATGGGAATGTTGAACAGGAGCTGCACGGGTTATATAGAGCACACTTTGGCCATACACAGAGATGGG
The DNA here is from genome assembly GCF_047496885.1 of Scyliorhinus torazame. Taxonomy (NCBI): domain Eukaryota; kingdom Metazoa; phylum Chordata; class Chondrichthyes; order Carcharhiniformes; family Scyliorhinidae; genus Scyliorhinus; species Scyliorhinus torazame. Next base: position 134,381,039 of record NC_092726.1, on the reverse strand, counting down.
AATGTTGATCAGGAGCTGCAGGGGTTATACAGAGCACACACTGGACACAAAGAGCTGGGAATGTTAACCAGGAGCTGCAGAAGTAATACACAGCGCACCATGGCCACACAAATATGGGTATGGTGAACAGGAGCTCATGGGTTCGACAGAGCACACACTGGCCGCACACAGAGATAGGATTGTTGACCTGGAGATGCAGGGATTATACAGTGCACACCCTGGCCAAACACAGAGATGGGAATGTTGACCACGAGCTGCAGGGGTTATACACAGTTCACCCTGTCCACTCAGAGATGGGAATGTTGACCAGGAACTGCTGGGGTAATACAGAGCACGCCCTGGCCACACATAGAGGTGAATGTTGACCAGGAGCTGCAGGTGTTATACAGAGCACAACCTGGCCAGACAGAGATGGGAATGTTGACCAGAAGCTGCAAGGGTTATACAGAGCACAACCTGGCCAGACAGAGATTGTAATGTTTACCAGGAGCTGCAGGGGTTATACAGAGCACACACTGGCAACACAGAGATGGGAATGTTGACCAGGAGCTGCAGCGATTATACAGAGCACACCCTGTCCTCATACAGAGATGTGAATGTTGACCAGGAGCTGCAGGAGTTGTGCAGAGCAGAGCCTGGCCACACAGAGATGGGAATATTGACCACGAGCTGCAGGGGTTATACACAGTTCACCCTGTCCACTCAGAGATGGGAATGTTGACCAGGAACTGCTGGGGTAATACAGAGCACGCCCTGGCCACACATAGAGGTGAATGTTGACCAGGAGCTGCAGGTGTTATACAGAGCACAACCTGGCCAGACAGAGATGGGAATGTTGACCAGAAGCTGCAAGGGTTATACAGAGCACAACCTGGCCAGACAGAGATTGTAATGTTTACCAGGAGCTGCAGGGGTTATACAGAGCACACACTGGCAACACAGAGATGGGAATGTTGACCAGGAGCTGCAGCGATTATACAGAGCACACCCTGGCCACACAGAGATGTGAATGTTGACCAGTAGCTGCAGGGGTTATACAGAGCACACCCTGGCCACACAGTGATGGGAATGTTGACCAGGAGCTGCTGGGGATATGCAGAGCACACCCTGTCCTCATACAGAGATGTGAATGTTGACCAGGAGCTGCAGGAGTTGTACAGAGCAGACCCTGGCCACACAGAGATGGGAATGTTGATCAGGAGCTGCAGGGGTTATACAGAGCACACCCTGGCCACACACAGATCGGAATGTTGACCAGTAGCTGCTGGGTTTATACAAAGCACACCCTGGCCTCACACAGAGATGGGAATGTTGATCAGGAGCTGCCCGGGTTATACAGTGCACACCCTGGCCACACAGAGAAGGGAATGTTGAGCAGGAGCTGCAGGGGTTATACAGAGCACAACCTGGCCACACAGAGATGGAAATGTTGTCCACGAGCTGCTGGTGTTATACAGTGCACACCCTGGCCACACAGAGATGGGAATGTTGATCAAGAGCTGCCCAGGATATACAGTGCACACCCTGGCCATACAGAGAAGGGAATGTTGAGCAGGAACGGCAGGGGTTATACAGTGCACACTCTAGCCACACAGAGTAATGCGAATGTTGAACAGGAGCTGCACGGGTTATATAGAGCACACTTTGGCCATACACAGAGATGGGAATGTTGATCAGGAGCTGCAGGGGTTATACAGAGCACACACTGGACACAAAGAGCTGGGAATGTTAACCAGGAGCTGCAGAAGTAATACACAGCGCACCATGGCCACACAAATATGGCTATGGTGAACAGGAGCTCAGGGGTTCGACAGAGCACACCCTGGCCACACATAGGGAAGGGAATGTTGACCAGGAGCTTCAGGGGTTATACAGAGCACACCCTGGCCACACAGAGATGGGAATGTTGACCAGGAGCTGCAAGGGTTATACAGAGAACATCCTGGCCACGCACATATGGGTATGGTGAACAGGAGCTCAGGGGCTCGACAGAGCACACACTGGCCGCACACAGAGATAGGATTGTTGACCTGGAGATGCAGGGATTATATAGTGCACACCCTGGCCAAACACAGAGATGGGAATGTTGACCACGAGCTGCAGGGGTTACACACAGTTCACCCTGTCCACTCAGAGATGGGAATGTTGACCAGGAACTGCTGGGGTAATACAGAGCACGCCCTGGCCACACATAGAGGTGAATGTTGACCAGGAGCTGCAGGTGTTATACAGAGCACAACCTGGCCAGACAGAGATGGGAATGTTGACCAGAAGCTGCAAGGGTTATACAGAGCACACCCTGGCAACACAGAGATGGGAATGTTGACCAGGAGATGCAGGGGTTATACAGAGCACACTCTGGTCACACAGAGAAGGGAATGTTGACCAGATGCTGCAGGGCTTATACAGAGCACACCCTGGCCACACAGAGATGGGAATGTTGACCAGGAGCTGCTGGGGATATGCAGAGCACACCCTGTCCTCATACAGAGATGTGAATGTTGACCAGGAGCTGCAGGAGTTGTACAGAGCACACCCTGGCCTCACACAGAGATGGGAATGTTGATCAGGAGCTGCCCGGGTTATACAGTGCACACCCTGGCCACACAGAGAAGGGAATGTTGAGCAGGAGCTGCAGGGGTTATACAGAGCACAACCTGGCCACACAGAGATGGAAATGTTGTCCACGAGCTGCTGGTGTTATACAGTGCACACCCTGGCCACACAGAGATGGGAATGTTGATCAGGAGCTGCCCAGGATATACAGTGCACACCCTGGCCATACAGAGAAGGGAATGTTGAGCAGGAACGGCAGGGGTTATACAGTGCACACTCTAGCCACACAGAGTAATGGGAATGTTGAACAGGAGCTGCACGGGTTATATAGAGCACACTTTGGCCATACACAGAGATGGGAATGTTGATCAGGAGCTGCAGGGGTTATACAGAGCACACACTGGACACAAAGAGCTGGGAATGTTAACCAGGAGCTGCAGAAGTAATACACAGCGCACCATGGCCACACAAATATGGGTATGGTGAACAGGAGCTCATGGGTTCGACAGAGCACACACTGGCCGCACACAGAGATAGGATTGTTGACCTGGAGATGCAGGGATTATACAGTGCACACCCTGGCCAAACACAGAGATGGGAATGTTGACCACGAGCTGCAGGGATTATACACAGTTCACCCTGTCCACTCAGAGATGGGAATGTTGACCAGGAACTGCTGGGGTAATACAGAGCACGCCCTGGCCACACATAGAGGTGAATGTTGACCAGGAGCTGCAGGTGTTATACAGAGCACAACCTGGCCAGACAGAGATGGGAATGTTGACCAGAAGCTGCAAGGGTTATACAGAGCACAACCTGGCCAGACAGAGATTGTAATGTTTACCAGGAGCTGCAGGGGTTATACAGAGCACACACTGGCAACACAGAGATGGGAATGTTGACCAGGAGCTGCAGCGATTATACAGAGCACACCCTGTCCTCATACAGAGATGTGAATGTTGACCAGGAGCTGCAGGAGTTGTACAGAGCAGAGCCTGGCCACACAGAGATGGGAATATTGACCACGAGCTGCAGGGGTTATACACAGTTCACCCTGTCCACTCAGAGATGGGAATGTTGACCAGGAACTGCTGGGGTAATACAGAGCACGCCCTGGCCACACATAGAGGTGAATGTTGACCAGGAGCTGCAGGTGTTATACAGAGCACAACCTGGCCAGACAGAGATGGGAATGTTGACCAGAAGCTGCAAGGGTTATACAGAGCACAACCTGGCCAGACAGAGATTGTAATGTTTACCAGGAGCTGCAGGGGTTATACAGAGCACACACTGGCAACACAGAGATGGGAATGTTGACCAGGAGCTGCAGCGATTATACAGAGCACACCCTGGCCACACAGAGATGTGAATGTTGACCAGTAGCTGCAGGGGTTATACAGAGCACACCCTGGCCACACAGTGATGGGAATGTTGACCAGGAGCTGCTGGGGATATGCAGAGCACACCCTGTCCTCATACAGAGATGTGAATGTTGACCAGGAGCTGCAGGAGTTGTACAGAGCAGACCCTGGCCACACAGAGATGGGAATGTTGATCAGGAGCTGCAGGGGTTATACAGAGCACACCCTGGCCACACACAGATCGGAATGTTGACCAGTAGCTGCTGGGTTTATACAAAGCACACCCTGGCCTCACACAGAGATGGGAATGTTGATCAGGAGCTGCCCGGGTTATACAGTGCACACCCTGGCCACACAGAGAAGGGAATGTTGAGCAGGAGCTGCAGGGGTTATACAGAGCACAACCTGGCCACACAGAGATGGAAATGTTGTCCACGAGCTGCTGGTGTTATACAGTGCACACCCTGGCCACACAGAGATGGGAATGTTGATCAAGAGCTGCCCAGGATATACAGTGCACACCCTGGCCATACAGAGAAGGGAATGTTGAGCAGGAACGGCAGGGGTTATACAGTGCACACTCTAGCCACACAGAGTAATGCGAATGTTGAACAGGAGCTGCACGGGTTATATAGAGCACACTTTGGCCATACACAGAGATGGGAATGTTGATCAGGAGCTGCAGGGGTTATACAGAGCACACACTGGACACAAAGAGCTGGGAATGTTAACCAGGAGCTGCAGAAGTAATACACAGCGCACCATGGCCACACAAATATGGGTATGGTGAACAGGAGCTCAGGGGTTCGACAGAGCACACCCTGGCCACACATAGGGAAGGGAATGTTGACCAGGAGCTTCAGGGGTTATACAGAGCACACCCTGGCCACACAGAGATGGGAATGTTGACCAGGAGCTGCAAGGGTTATACAGAGAACATCCTGGCCACGCACATATGGGTATGGTGAACAGGAGCTCAGGGGCTCGACAGAGCACACACTGGCCGCACACAGAGATAGGATTGTTGACCTGGAGATGCAGGGATTATATAGTGCACACCCTGGCCAAACACAGAGATGGGAATGTTGACCACGAGCTGCAGGGGTTACACACAGTTCACCCTGTCCACTCAGAGATGGGAATGTTGACCAGGAACTGCTGGGGTAATACAGAGCACGCCCTGGCCACACATAGAGGTGAATGTTGACCAGGAGCTGCAGGTGTTATACAGAGCACAACCTGGCCAGACAGAGATGGGAATGTTGACCAGAAGCTGCAAGGGTTATACAGAGCACACCCTGGCAACACAGAGATGGGAATGTTGACCAGGAGATGCAGGGGTTATACAGAGCACACTCTGGTCACACAGAGAAGGGAATGTTGACCAGATGCTGCAGGGCTTATACAGAGCACACCCTGGCCACACAGAGATGGGAATGTTGACCAGGAGCTGCTGGAGTTATACAGAGCACATCCTGGCCACACAGAGAAGGGAATGTAGAGCAGGAACTGCAGGTGTTATACAGTGCACACTTTGGCCATACTCAGTGATGGGAATGTTGAACAGGAGCTGCAGGAGTAATACACAGCGCACCATGGCCACACAGAGATGGGAAAGTTGACCAGGAGCTGCAAGGCTTATACAGAGCACACGCTGGCCACACAGAGATGGGAATGTTAACCGGGACCTGCTGGGGTTAGACAGAGCAGACCCTGGCCACACAGAGAAGGGAATGTTGACCAGGAGCTGCAGGGGTTATACAGAGCACACCCTGCCCACACAGAGATGGGAATGTTGATCAGGAGTTGCGGGGTTATACAGTGCACACCCTGGCCACACAGAGAAGGGAATGTTGAGCAGGAACTGCAGGGGTTATACAGGGCACACTTGGCTACACAGAGAGATGGGAATGTTGAACAGGAGCTGCAGGGGTTATACAGAGCACACCCTGGCCACACAAAGATGGGAATGTTGACCAGGAGCTGCTGGGATTATACAGAGCACACCCTGGCCACACAGAGATGGGAATGTTGATCAGGAGCTGCGGGGTTATACAGTGCACAACCTGGCCACACTCGGAGATGGGAATTTTGAACAGGAGCTGCAGGGGTTCTACAGAGCACACTCTGGCCGCGCCGAGCTGGGAATGTTGACCAGGAGCTGCAGGAGCAAAACAGAGCTCACCATGGCCACACAGAGATGGGAATGTTGGCCAGGAGCAGCAGGAGTTATACAGAGCACACCATGGCCACAGAGAGATGGGTATGTTGACCAGGAGCCCCTGGGGTCCCAACTATACAATCTCCTGAAACACTTCCATCTCCCCTCCAGTAACTCCCCAATAACACAACCTCCAGAAACACATCCGCATCTCCTCCACGAACTTCGCAACACAACCTCCAAAAACCCATCCTCATCACCTCCACTAACTTTCCACTAACACAACCTCTCCTAAAGCATTCACATCATCTCCACTAACTTACAAATAATAAAACCTCCAGTAACCCAATGACAACTCCTCCACTATCTTCCCAATAACACAATCTCCAAAAACCCATCCCCATTACCTCCACTGACGTCCCAATAACACAATTTCCAGAAACACATCCACTTCACCTCCACTAACTTCCCCATAACCCAACCTCCATACACATACTCACTTCACCTCCACTACCCTCCCAATAACACAACCTCCAGAAACACATTCTCATCACCTCCACTATCTTTCCAATAACTCAATCTCCAAAAACCCATCCTCATCACCTCCACTAACGTCTCAATAACACAACCTCCAGAAAGACATCCAGTTCACCTCCACTAACTTACCAATAACACATACTACAGAAACACATCCACATCACCTCCACTAACTTTCCAATAACACAACCACCAGAACCACATCCGCATCGCCACCACTAACTTCCCAATAACACAACCTCCAGAAACACATCCTCATCAACTCAACTAACCTCGCAATAACACATTTCCAGAAACACATCCACAGCCCCTCTACTAACTTCCCAATAACACAACCTCCAGAAACACATCAAAATTACCTCCATTAACTTCCCAATAACACAATTTCCAGAAACACATCCACTTCACCTCCACTAACTTCCCCAAAACCCACCCTCCATACACTTTTTCACTTCACCTCCACTACCCTCCCAATAACACAACCTCCAGAAACACATTCTCATCACCTCCACTATCTTTCCAATAACACAATCTCCAAAAACCCATCCTCATCACTTTCACTAACGTCTCAATAACACAACCTCCAGAAAGACATCCACTTCACCTCCACTAACTTACCAATAGCACAAACTCCAGAAACACATACACATCACCTCCACTAACTTTCCAATAACACAACCACCAGAACCACATCCGCATCGCCACCACTAACTTCCCAATAACACAACCTCCAGAAACACATCCTCATCAACTCCACTAACCTCCCAATAAAACAACCTCCAGAAACACATCCTCTTCACCTCCACTAACTTCCCAATAACACAACTTCCAGAATCACATCCTCACCCCCCCCACTAACTTTCCAATACCACAACCTCCAGATATACATTCACTTCAGCTCCACTGACGTCCCAATAACACAACTTCTAGAAACACATCGTCATCACCTCCACTAACGTCCCAATAACACAACCTCCAGAAACACATTCATTTCACCTACACTAACTTCCCAATAACACAACCTCCAGAAAACCATCCTCATCAACTCCACTAACTTCCAAATGACACAACCTCCAGAAACCCATGCAGCAGCACCTCCACTACCTTCCCAATAACACAACAACTGCTAAAGCATTCACTTCACCTCCACTAACTTCCCAATAACACAACCTCCAGAAACATATTCACTTCACCTCCACTAACTTCCCAATAACACAAACTCCAGAAACACATCCACATCACCTCCACTAACCTCCCAATAACAAAACCACCAGAACCGTATCCTCATCACCAACACTAAGTTCCCAATACCGCAACCTCCAGAAAAACATCCACATCACCTTCACTAACCTCCCAATAACACATCTCCAGAAACACGTCCATAGCACCTCAACGAACTTCCCAAAAACACAACCTCCAGAAACGGATCCTCATCACCTCCATTAACTTCTCAAAAACACAAACTCCAGAAACACATCCTCAACACCTCCACTAACTTCCCAATAACACAACCTCCGGAAAAAAATCCTCATCACCCCCACTAACTTCCCAATAACACAGCCTCCAGAAACCCATGCACCAGCACCTCCACTAACTTCCCACTAACACAACCTCTGCTAAATCATTCACATCATCTCCACTAACTTCCCAATAATACAACCTCCAGTAACCCATTCACTTCGCCTCCACTAACTACCCAATAAGACAACCCCAGATACACATTCACCACCTCCACGAACTTCCCAACACAACCTCCAGAAACCCATCCTCATCACCTCCACTAACTTTCCAATAACACAACCTCCAGAAACACATCCGCATCATCTCCATTAATTTCCCAATAACACAATCTCCGGAAACACATCCGCATCACCTCCACTATCTTCCCAATAACATATCCTCCATAATCACAACCATATCACCTCCACTAAATTCCCAACAACACAAACTCCAGAAACACATTCACTTCACCTCCACTAATTTCCCAATATCCACAGAACCTCCACTAACGTCCGAATAACACAACCTCTGCGAAAACATTCACATCACCTCCACTAACATCGCAATAACACAACCTCCAGAAACACATCCACATCACCTCCACTCCCTTCCCAATAACACACCATCCAGAAACACATCCTCATCGCCTCCATTAATTTCCCAATAACACAATCTCCCGAAACACATCCACATCACCTCCACTAACTTCCCAACAACACAAACTCCAGAAACACATTCACTTCACCTCCACTAACCTCCCAATAACACATCTCCAGAAAAACCTCAACTGCACCTCCACTAACTTCCCAAGAACACAACCTCCAGAAAAACATCCTCATCACCCCCACTCACTTCCCAAGAACACAACCTCCATAAACACATTCACTTCACCTCCACTAACTTCCCAATAATACAACCTCCAGAAAAACATCCTCATCTCCTCAACTAACTCTCCAACACAACGTCCAATAATCCATTCTCATCACCTCCACTAACTTACTAATGACCCAAACACCAGTAACCCATGCTAATCACCTCCACTAACTTCCTAAAAAGACAATCTCCAGAAACACATCCTCATCACCTCCATTAACTTCCCAATAACACAAACTCCAGGAACACATCCTCAGCACCTCCACTAACTTCCCAACAACACAACCTCCAGAAACACATTCACTTCATCTCCACTAACTTCCCATTGGATACAAGCTCCAGAAACCCATCCTCATCACCTCCACTAACTTCCCACAAACACAATCTCTGCTAAAGCATTCACACCATCTCCACTACCTTCCCAATAATACAACCTCAAGTAACCCATTCACTTCACATCCACTAACTCCCCAATTAGACAACCTCCAGAAACACATCCACATCACCTCCATTCACTCCCCAATAACACAAACTCCAGGCATCCACTCTCATCACCTCCACTAACCTCCCAATAACACAACCTCCAGAAACACATCCACTTCACCTCCACTAACTTCCCATTAACACAACCTCCAGGAACATATTAAGTTCACCTCCACTACCTTTCCAATAACGAAACCTCCAGAAACACATCCCCTGCAGCTCCACTTACTTCCCAATAACACAACCTCCAGAAACATATTCAGTTCACCTCCAATATCTTCCCAATAACACAACCTCCAGAAACTCATCCACTTCACATTCACTAACTTCCCAATAACAGAACCTCCAGAAACATATTTCGTTCACCTCCACTACCTTCCCATTAACAAAACATCCAGAAACACAACCTCATTACCTCCATTAACTTCCCAATAATACAAACTCCAGAAACACATCGTCATTACATCCATTCGCTTCCCAATAACACAAGCTCCAGAAACACATCCACATCACCTCCACTAACTTCCCAATAACACACCTTCCAGAAACACATCCTCATCACCTCCATTAACTTCCCAATAACACAACCGCCAGAAACACATCCACATCACCTCCACTAACTTCCCAATAACACACCTTCCAGAAACACATCCTCATCACCTCCATTAACTTCCCAATAACACAAGCACCAGAAACACATCCACATCACCTCCACTAACTTCCCAATAACACACCTTCCAGAAACACATCCTCATCACCTCCATTAACTTCCCAATAACACAACCGCCAGAAACACATCCACATCACCTCCACTAACTTCCCAATGACACAACCTCCAGAAACACACCCACATCACCTCCACTTACTTCCCAATAACACAACCTCCAGAAACACATCCACTTCACCTCCACTGATTTCCCAATAACACAAACTCCAGAAAATCATCCACATCACCTCCACTAACTTCCCAATAACACAACCGCCAGAAACACATCCACATCACCTCCACTAACTTTCCAATAACACAACCCCCAGAAACACATCCTCATCACCTCCACTAACTTCCCAATAACACAACCTCCAGAAACACATCCTCATCAACTCCATTAACTTCCCAATAACAGTAACTCCAGGAATACATTCTCAACACCTCCACTAACGTCCCAATAACACAACCACCAGAACCACATCCTCATCACCACCACTAACTTCCCAATAACACAACCCCCAGAAACACATCGACATCACCTCCACTAACCACCAAATAACTCATATCCAGAAACACATCCAAATCACCCCTACTAACTTCCCAAAAACACAATCTCCAGAAACCCATCCTCATCTCCTCCACGAACATCTCAACACAACCTCCAGAAATCCTTCCTCGTCACCTCCACTAACTTCCAAATGACACAACCCCCAGAAACCCATGCACCAGCACCTCAACTAACTTCCCACAAACTAAATCTCTGCTAAAGCATTCACATAATCTCCACTAACGTCCCAATAATACAACCTCCAGAAACACATTCACTTCACCTCCACTAACTTCCCAAGAACACAACCTACAGGTACACATTCACTTCACCTCCACTAACTTACCAATAATACAACCTCCAGAAACACATCATCAACTCCTCCACGACCTTCCCAACAAACCTCCAGAAACCCATCCTCATCAACTCCACTAACTTCCAAATGACACAACCTCCAGGAACCCATGCACCAGCACATCCACTAACTTCCCAGAAACACAACCTCTGCTAAAGCATTCACATCATCTCCACTAACTTCCCAATAACACAACCGCCAGTAACCCATTCACTTCACCTCCACTAACTTCCCAATAATACAACCTCCAGAAAAGCATCCTCATCTCCTCCACGAACTTCCCAACACAACGTCCAGAAATCCATTATCATCACCTCCACTAATTTCCTAATGACCCAAACACCAGAAAGCAATGGTGATCACCTCCACTAACTTCCCAACATCACATCCTCATAAACTCCACTGAGTCCACAATCATAGAAGCACCAGAAACCAATCCACTTCATGTCCACTAGCTTCCCAATAACTTAACCCCCAGAAACCCATCCTCATCACCTCCACGAACATTCCAATCACGCAACCTCCAGAAACCTATCCACAGAACCACCGCTAACATCCCAAGAACACAACCTCCAGAAACACATCCTCATCACCTCCACTAACTTCCCAATAACACATCTTCCAGAAACACATCCTCATCACCTCCACTAATTTCCCAATAATACAACCTCCAGAAACACATCCTCATCACCTCCATTAACTACCCAATAACACAAACTCCAAGGAACACATCCACAACACCTCCACAAACTTGTCAATAATACAACCTCCATAAACACATCCTCATCACCTCCATTAACTTCCCAATAACACAGCCTCCAGAAACACATCCACATCACCTCCACTAACCTCCCAATAACACAACCTCCAGAAACACATCCACATCACCTCCACTAACCTCCCAATAACACAACCTCCAGAAACACATCCACAACGCCTCCACTAACTTCACAATAACACAACCTCCAGAAACACATCCACATCACCTTCACTCATTTCCCAAGAACACAACCTCCAGAAACACATTAATTTCATCTCCACTAACTTCCCAATAACACAACCTCCAGATACACATTCACTTCATCTCCACTATCTTCCCTATGATACAACCTCCAGAAACACATCCTCATCTCCTCCACGAACCTCCCACCACAACCTCCAGAAACCCATCCTCATCACCTCCACTAACTTCCCACAAACACAATCTCAGCTAAAGCATTCACATCATCTCCAATAACCTCCCAATAATAAAACCTCAAGTAACCCATTCACTTCACCTACACTAACTCACCAATTAGACAACCTCCAGAAGAACATCCACATCACCTCCATTACCTTCACTAATTTCCCAAGAACACAACCTCCAGCAACACATTCACTTCATCTCCATTAACGTCCCAATAACACAAACTCCAAGAACACATTCTCAACACCTCCACCAACTTTCAATAACACAACCACCAGAAGCACATCCACATCACCTCCATTAACTCCCCAATAACACAACCTCCAGACATCCATTCTCATCACCTCCACTAACCTCCTAATGACCCAAACTACAGAAAGCAATGCTGATCACCTCCACTAACCTCCCAATAACACAACCTCCAGAAACACATCGTCATTACATCCATTATCTTCCCAATAACACAAGCTCCAGAAACACATCCACATCATCGCCACTAACTTCCCAATAACACACCTTCTAGAAACACATCCTCATCACCGCCATTAACTTCCCAATAACACAACCTCCAGAAACACACCCTCATCACCTCCACTAACTTCCCAATTACACATCATCCGGAAACACACCCTCATCGCCTTCCTTAACTTTCCAATAACACAACCTCCAGAAACACATCCACTTCACCTCCACTAATTTCCCAATGACACAAACTCCAGAAAAACATCCACATCACCTCCACTAACTTTCCAATAACACAACCCCCAGAAACACATCCTCATCACCTCCACTAACTTCCCAATAACACAAGCCCCAGAAACACATCCTCATCAACTCCATTTACTTCCCAATAACATAAACTCCAGGAACACATCCTCAACACCTCCACTAACTTCCCAATAACACAACCACCAGAACCACATCCTCATCACCACCACTAACTTCCCAATAACACAACCCCCAGAAACACATCGACATCACCTCCACTAACCTCCAAATAACACATCTCCAGAAACACATCCTCATCACCCCCAGTAACTTCCCAAAAACACAACCTCCAGAAACCCATCCTCACCTCCTCCACGAACATCTCAACACAACCTCCAGAAACCCATCCTCGTCACCTCCACTAACTTCCCAATAACACAACCCCCAGAAACCCATGCACCAGCACCTCCACTAACTTCCCACAAACACAATCTCTGCTAAAGCATTCACATCATCTCCACTAACGTCCCAATAATACAACCTCCAGAAACACATTCACTTCACCTACACTAACTCCCCAATAACACAACTTCCAGCAACACATTCACTTCTCCTCCACTAACTTCCCAATAACACAACCTCCAGAAATACATTTACTTCACCTCCACTAACTTCCCACGAACACAACTTCCAGCAACACATTCACTTCACCTCCACTAACTTCCCAAGAACACAACCTACAGGTACACATTCACTTCACCGCCACGAACTTCCCAACACAACCTCCTGAAACCCATCCTCATCACCTCCACTAACTACCAAATGACACAACCTCCAGAAACCCATGCACCAGCACATCCACTAACTGCCCACATACACAATCTCTTTCCAATAACACAACCTCCAGAAACACATCCACTTCACCTCCACGAACTTCCCAACACAACCTCCAGAAGTCCATTCTCATCACCTCCTCTAACTTCCTAATGACCCAAACTCCAGAAAGCAATGCTGATCACCGCCACTAACTTCCCAACAACACAAACTCCAGAAACACATCCTCATCAACTCCACTAAGTCCACAATTATAAAAGCACCAGAAATCCATCCTCTTCATGTCCACTAGCTTCCCAAAAACTCATCCCCTAGAAACCCATCCTCATTACCTCCACCAGCATCCCAAGAACACAACCTCCAGAAACACATCCTCGTTACCTCCATTAACTTCCCAGTGACACAACCTCCAGAAACACATCCTCATCACCTCCACTAACTTCCCAACAACACAACCTCCAGAAACACTTTCACTTTACCTCCACTAACTTCCCAATAACACAACCCCCAGAAACACATCCACATCACCTCCATTAGATCCCAATCACACAACCTCCAGAAACACATCCTCATCACCTCCACTAACTTCCCAATAACACAACCCCCAGAAACACATCCTCATCAACTCCATTTACTTCCCAATAACACAAACTCCAGGAACACATCCTCAACACCTCCACTTACTTCCCAATAACACAACCACCAGAACCACATCCTCATCACCACCCCTAACTTCCCAATAACACAACCCCCAGAAACACATCGACATCACCTCCACTAACCTCCAAATAACACATCTCCAGAAACACATCCTCACCACCCCCACTAACTTCCCAAAAACACAACCTCCAGAAACCCATCCTCATCTCCTCCACGAACATCCCAAGAACACAACCTCCAGAAACACATCCTCGTTACCTCCATTAATTTCCCAATAACACAACCTCCAGAACCACATTCACTTTACCTCCACTAACTTCTCAATAACACAACCTCCAGATACACATTCACTACATCTCCACTAACCTCCCAATGATACAACCTCCAGAAACACATCCTCATCTCCTTACCGAACCTCCCTCCAAAACCTCCAGAAACCCATCCTCATCACCGCCACTAACTTCCCACAAACACAATCTCAGCTAAAGCATTCACATCATCTCCACTAACCTCCCAATAAAACAACCTGAAGGAACCCATTCACTTCACCTCCACTAGCTCCCCAATTAGACAATCTCCAGAAACACATCCACATCACCTCCATTAACTCCCCAATAACACAACATCCAGGGACATACTACGTTGACCTCCACTACCTTCCTATTAACTAAACCTCCAGAAACACATCCTCATTACCTCCATTAACATCCCAATAACACAACCTCCAGATACACATTCACCTTACCGCCAATATCTTACCAATAGCACAACCTCCAGAAACAATCCTCATTACCTCCATTAACATCCCAATAACACAACCTCCAGATAGACATTCACCTTACCGCCACTATCTTTCCAATAACACAACCTTCAGAAACACATCCTCGTCTCCTCCACGAATTTCCCAAGACAACCTCCAGAAACCCGCCCTCATCGCCTCTGATATCTTCCCAATGACACAACCTCCAGAAACCCATTCACAGGCACCTCCACTAACTTCCCAGTAACACAACCTCTGCTAAAGCATTCACATCATCTCCACAAACGTCACAAAAATACGACCTCCAGTATCCCATTCACATCACCTCCACTAACTCCCCAAAAGACAACCTTCAGAAACACATCCACATCACTTCCATTAACTCCCCAATAAAACAACCTCCAGAAATCCATTCTCATCACCTCCACTAACTACCACATTACACAAACTCCAGAAACTCATCCACTCAACTCCACTTAGTCCTCGAATATAGAATCACCAGAAATCCCTCCACTTCAACTCCACTATCTTCCCAATAACTCAACCTGCAGAAACCCATCCTCATCACCTCCACTAACTCCCCAATAACACAACCTCCAGAAACACATCTTCATTACCTCCATTAACTTCCCAATAACACAACCTCCAGAAACACATCCACTTCACCTCCACTAACTTCCCAATAACACAACCTCCAGAAACACATCCACATCACCTCCACTAACTCCTCAATAATGAAACCACCAGAAACACATCCAAATCACCTCCACTAATGTCCCAATAACAACCACCAGATACACCTCTACATCACCTCCTCTAACTTCCCAGTAACACAACATCCAGAAACACATCCACATCACCTCCACTAACTTCTCAATAACACATCTCCAGAAACACATCCTCAAAGCCTCCACTACCTTCCCAATAACACAACCTCCAGAAAGATATCCACTTCACCTCCACTAACTTCCCAGTAATACAATCTCCAGAAACACATCCTCATCACTTCCACGAACTTCACAATAACACACCGTCGAGAAACCCATCCACATCACATCCACTAACTCCCCAATAACACAACCTCCAGAATCCCATCCACACCACCTCCACTAACTTCCCAATAACACAATCTCCAGAAACACATCCACATCACCTCCACTAACCTCCCAATAACACAACCACAAGTACCACAGCCTCATCACCACCAACTTCCCAATAACACAACCTCCAGAAACGCATCCACATCAGCTCTACGAACCTCCCAATAACACATCTCCAGAAATACATCCACAGCACCTCTACTAACTTCCCAATAATACAACCTCCAGAAACACATCTTCATTACCTTCATTAACTTCCCAATAACACAACCTCCAGAAACACATCCACATCACCTCCACTAACTTCTCAATAACACATCTCCAGAAACACATCCTCAAAGCCTCCACTACCTTCCTAATAACACAACCTCCAGAAAGATATCCACTTCACCTCCACTAACTTCCCAGTAATACAATCTCCAGAAACACATCCTCATCACTTCCACGAACTTCACAATAACACACCGTCGAGAAACCCATCCACATCACCTCCACTAACTCCCCAATAACACAACCTCCAGAATCCCATCCACACCACCTCCACTAACTTCCCAATAACACAATCTCCAGAAACACATCCACATCACCTCCACTAACCTCCCAATAACACAACCACAAGTACCACAGCCTCATCACCACCAACTTCCCAATAACACAACCTCCAGAAACGCATCCACATCAGCTCTACGAACCTCCCAATAACACATCTCCAGAAACACATCCTCATCACCTCCACTAACATCCCAATAACACAACCTCCAGAAAGATATTCACTTCACCTCCACTAACTTCCCAATAACACAATCTCCAGAAACACATCCACATCACCTCCACTAACTCCTCAATAATGAAACCACCAGAAACACATCCAAATCACCTCCACTAAGGTCCCAATAACACAACCACCAGAAAAACATCTACATCACCTCCTCTAACTTCCCAATAACACAACCTCCAGAAACACTTCCACATCACCTCCACTAACTTCTCAATAACACATCTCCAGAAACACATCCTCAAAACCTCCACTACCTTCCCAATAACACAACCTCCAGAAAGACATCCACTTCACCTCCACTAACTTCCCAATAACACAATCTCCAGAAACACATCCTCATCACCTCCATTAACTTCCCAATAACGCCACCTCCAGAAACACATCCTCATCACCTCCACTACCTTCCCAATGACACAACCTCCAGACACACATCCTCATCACCTCCACTAACTTCTCAATAACACATCTCCAGAAACACATCCTCAAACCCTCCACTACCTTCCCAATAACACAACCTCCAGAAAGATATCCACTTCACCTCCACTAACTTCCCAATAACACAATCTCCAGAAACACATCCTCATCACCTCCATTAACTCCCCAATAACACAACCTTCAGAAACCCATCCACATCACCTCCACTAACTTCCCAATAACACAACCTCCAGAAACCCATCCACACCACCTCCACTATCTTCCCAATAACACAATCTCCAGAAACACATCCACATCACCTCCACTAACTTCCCAATAACACAACCTCCAGAAACGCATCCACATCAGCTCCACGAACCTCCCAATAACACATCTCCAGAAATACATCCACAGCACCTCTACTAACTTCCCAATAACACAACCTCCTGAAATGCATCCACATCACCTCCACTAACCTCCCAATAATAGATCTCAGAAACACATCCACAGCACCTCTATTAAAGTCCCAATAACACAACCTCCTGAAACACAGCCTCATTACCTCCACTAACTTCCCAATGACACAACCTCCAGAAACCCATGCACCAACACCTCCACTAACACAACCTCTGCGAAAGCATTCACATGACCTCCACTAATTCCCCAATAAGATAACCTCCAGAAACATATGGACATCACCTCCATTAATTCCCCAATAACACAACGTCCATAAATCCATTCTCAACACCTCCCCTAATTTCTAATGACCGAAACTCCAGAAACCATCCTGATCACCTCCACTAACTTCCCAATAACTCAACCTCCAGAATCCCATCCACATCACCTCCACTATCTTCCCAATAACACAAACTTCAGAAACGCATCCACATCACCTCCACTGACTTCCCAATAACACAAACTCCAGAAAATCATCCGCATCACCTCCACTAACTTTCCTGTAGCAGAACTGGACATTGAATGAAAATTAACTGTTTTCACTTTCGTTGGAAATGGTATAAATTATTGTGTGAGACTGTGGAGAATTTCAATCACAGAATGAGAACATTGATATTGAGATGCTGCCAGATTGGGAACCAATGTCGATCAGTGAGCAGAGGGATGGTTCGTGACTGGCATCGGGTGTGGGTTAGGATATGGGCAGCAGAGTTGGGGGTGAACTGTGCTTCATGAAGATTTATAACAGCAATTGGGTGACTAGAATTTAATCGCAATAGCCGAGTCTGGATTTGACACAGACACAGATGATGTAATATTCTGCGGCTGGGATGAGTCGATGGCAAGTGGGCAGTATTGGGAATAGATAGAACATCTGGATATACATAATTTCAGTGTCAAAGGGAGCACGGAGATTGTGACCCCAGTCTCCGATTTCTGCCAGAGAGCGGTGTGTGGATACTGGATAGGGAATGAGATTAGTGACTGGAAGTGAAGAACATGCATTCAATCTTTCCAAGATGGAAATCCCCAGAGCAATAATACACTTAAAGTAGTTTATACAATAAACAACTGGATAGTGAAACTTACCAGGGACACCGACAACAGCAAGGAGGGGAAAATAAATCGCCTGAATTATCCAGAGTACATCTTCGATCCAACCTGGTGAAAGGAAAGTATCTTGAGCAATCGACTTAAGACCCCAGGATAAACTCCTGTCCATTGCTGTAACGTTCCTGTGGATCGTTCCCAGATTCTGATCCATTGCTGTAACGTTCCTGTGGATAGTTCCCAGATTCTGATCCATTGCTGTAACGTTCCTGTGGATAGTTCCCAGATTCTGATCCATTGCCGTAACGTTCCTGTGGATAGTTCCCAGATTCTGATCCATTGCTGTAACGTTCCTGTGGGTCGTTACCAGATTCTGATCTATTGCTGTAACGTTCCTGTGGGTAGTTTCCAGATTCTGATCCATTGCTGTAACGTTCCTGTGGTAGTTCCCAGATTCTGCTCCCTCCTCTCGGTCTCTCTGGAGCCGCTGATCTCCGGCAGTGTTGGAGTTGACGCTCCCACAGACTGTTTGGATAACGGAGTGAAATGAATCGCTTATTAATAGCAGATAGAAACCCTCCAGTGACACGGTTAGATCCATAGAGACTGACATTAATCGCAGTTACTGAACAAACAGACTCAGTTAACCCCTTTCATTCCAACAATTTTTATATCACAATGAAATAGAAGATTAGCCGGGTCTGGATTGGCTGTGTGACAGTGACTGAGCGATGGTGTGTGGAAATAGTGGACACACTGACACTGATACCCAATCCTCATTGATATCTGAGTGGTTCCAGGGGACTGGGGCACTTTCACTGTCCCATCCTGTTTATAAAAGGAGAGAGAGGGATAAACCCTGGAGTGACAGAGCAGTCAGTATAATGTTAGTCACCAGGACATTTCTAGGGGTCAGAATGGACAACAGGAATATTGCCCCTTCGCGAGGAAATGGTGTTATGTGACCAGAAACACGGCGACATTCGTGGGAACACATCGCATGTTGTTATTGCAGTTATATTTCAAAATAACTGGAGGATTAATGAGGGAACTGATATGAACTTATGTACTAGACCATATTGTGATCAAATGTAATTTGTTAAAGTTGTTATCGAGTCCCAAAGCCGTGGATTAAAGGGTCTGTGACTGTGACAGTGTGAATGTGATATTGGCAAAGAAACAGAAAGCAGAGAGAAGCGGTGAATGATAGTTATTCAGACAGGAGGGGAGGAGACATTGATGTTCACTCGGGATCCACATGCGAACAATTGCTCTTCAAGCTACAATTCGCTGAAATAGGCTTCAATGGAAAGAATTGCAACATTCACAAATGACAGACACTCAGCAATGACACAGTGAGCAGGGTAGCAGCAATCTTCAGCAGCATGTTCCCAGATCTGTGAAAGGGAGAGTCACGGGGAAAGTAAATTTAAATCACTGTCGTGTGGGTGATGCATTAGGGAGGAGGTCTGAGGACAGGAAATATAAACCAAACGGGACACGTTTAAAAAGTGTACAGGAAGGGAGCGTGTCCATGTCGACACTTTGCACTGGAAGGTCATGGTGATAAGATTGGAAAAACCTCAGAAGATATTTAACTTGATCAATAGAGGCGGAGACTCCTAGAAGAAGGATGTTCGGATCATAGAGTCATCGAGGTCCAGAGCACAGAAAGGCCATTCGGCCCATCTGGACTGCGCAGGTCAAAAACAACCACCTGAGTATTTGAAGCCCACTTTCTAATACTTTGCCAATAGCCTATAGAGTTATAACTAGGTTTATAGATAGGACCATAAGTGAGAAATTGCTTCTTGTTCTGCCGCTAAATATACAAAAGGATGTGAGGATCGGATCTTGGAGACAAAACAAAGGATTTCATAGAATATAGAGTGCAGAAGGAAGCCATTCGGCCCATCGAGTCTACACCAGCTCTTGGAAAGAGCACCCTACCCAAGCCCAGACCTCCACCCTATCCCCATAACCCAGTAACCCCACCCAACACTAAGGGCAATTTTGGACACTCAGGACAATTTAGCTTGGCCAATCCACCTAACCTGCACATCTTTGGACTGTGGGAGGAAACCGGAGCACCCGCAGGAAACCCACGCACACACGGGGAGAACGTGCAGGCTCCGCACAGACAGTGACCCAAGCTGGGAATCGAACCTGGAACCCTGGAATCCTGGGGTTGTGAAGCAACAGTGTTAACCACCATGCTACCGTGCTGGATATTTAATGGAGTGCTGTCAGGGATGGAGGATTTCAGATAAATATGGGGATTAGTGAACTGGAATTGTAATCTGTAGATCAGTTTAATTTAAAGAGCAATTTCACAGAGGACTCCAAATTAGGAAGGAGTTTAGAGAGAGTGAGCAGAAAGGGTTCCACTGGAACAGCCCCAGTAACAAGATTTACAATAATTCATCAAAGACGGCGTGAGCATATTGATAGGACATTTAATACAGAGTTGTTGGATCTGGGATACACTGTCTGAAAACACGATGAGAGCAGCTTCTACTGAAAGTTTCACAATGGAACTGGACAAATACTGACAGGGGATTGTTATAATCTGGAATACACTGTCTGAAGACAGGCTGGGAGATGATTCAATAGTAAATTTCACACTGGAACTGGATAAATGCTGACAGGGGATTGTTATTATCTGGAATACGCTGTCTGAAGACAGGCTGGTAGCAATTTCAGTAGTAAATTTCACAATGGAACAGGATAATCATCATACCGGGCTACAAAGCGAAGCTGAACAGAATGTCCAGCAGCAGCGCCCCATCCCTGATGAGCTCAATGCATTCTATGCTCGGTTCGTGCAGGACACCATCAAAGCGCTGCCGACTGTCCCAGCAGCCCCGGTCACACCAAACACAACGTCACACCTTCCTAAATCAGATCGGCGAACTTAGAGGTGAACCCTCGGAAGGCGACAGGCCCGGACGGGGTCCCTGGTCGTGCACTCAGATCCTGCGCGGACCAGCTGGCAGATTAGTTCAAGGACATCTTCAACCGTTGCATACTCCGCTCCGAGATCCCCACCTGCTTCAAGAAGACCACCATCATGCCGGTGCCAAAGAAGTGCCAGGTAACGTGCCTCAAGGACAATTGTCCACTGGCCCTGGCATCGAACGCAATGAAGCGCTTCGAGAGGGTGGTCACATGAACTCCATACTCCCAGAATGCCTACATCCACTGCAATTCGCCCATCACCGCAGCCGGTCCACAGCAGACGCCATCTCCATGGGCCGACACTCATCCCTGGAGCATCTTGATAGCAGGGACTCCTACATCAGACTCCTGTTCATTGACTACAGCTCTGCATACAACACCATAATCCCATCCAAGCTCATATCAAAGCTCTAAAACCTAGGACTTGGCTCCTCTCTCTGCAACTGGATCCTCGACTTTCTGACCCACAGACCACACTCAGTAAGAATAAACAACAGCACCTCCTTCACAATAGTTCTCAATACCGGGGCCCGCAAGGCTGTGTACTTAGACCCCTGCTATACTCCCTGCTCATACACGACTGCGTGACAAGATTTGGCTCAAACTTAATCTGCACGTTTGCTGACGACACGACCATAGTGGGCCGGATCTCAAACAACGATGAGACAGAAAACAGGAGGGCTATAGAGAGTCTAGTGGAGTGGTGAAGCGACAACAACCTATCCCTCAACACCAGCAAAACTAAAGAGCTGATTATTGATTTCAGGAAGCAAAGTGCCCCTGTCAGTATCAACGGGGCCGAGGTGGAGATGGTTAACAGCTTCAAATTCCTAGGTGTAAACATCATCAACAATCTGTCCTGGTCCACCCACGTCGACGCTACGTCCAAGAAAGAACAACAACGCCTATCCTTCCTCAGGAAACTAAGGAAATTCGGAATGTTTGCAGAATGTGCAAACTCCACACGGGCAGTGACCCAGAGAAGGGATTGAACTTGGAACATCGGCGCCCTGAGACAGCTGTGCTAACCACTGCACCACCCTGCTGCCTTTCTCAATTTCTTTCTGATAATGGGGGAGGGGGGTGAGGAGGTCCCATTCCTCTCATGGTTCACAGGTCTTCCAGGGAGGGTGGGTCTGCTCGTGACCCCGGTTTCTCTTCGTGTAGGGTCCAGGGAGGGTGGGTCTGCTTGTTACCCCGGTTTCTCCCCGTGTAGGGTCCAGGAAGGATGGGTCTGCTTGTTACCCCGGTTTCTCCCCGTGTAGGGTCCAGGGAGGGCGGGTCTGCTTGTGACCCCGGTTTCTCCCCGTGTAGGGTCCAGCAAGGATGGGTCTGCTTGTTACCCGGGTTTGTCACTGTGTAGGGTCCAGTGAGGGTGGGTCTGCTTGTTACCCCGGTTTGTCCCCGTGTAGGGTCCAGGGAGGGTGGGTCTGCTTGTTACCCCGGTTTGTCCCTGTGTAGGGTCCAGGGAGGGTGGGTCTGCCTGTTACCTCGGTTTGTCCCTGTGTAGGGTCCAGGGAGGGTGGGTCTGCTTGTTACCCCGGTTTCTCCCTGTGTAGGGCCCCGGGAGGGTGGGTCTGCTTGTTACCACGGTTTATCCCCGTGTAGGGTCCAGGGAGGGGGGTCTGCTTGTTACCACGGTTTCTCCCCGGGTAGGGTCCAGGGATGGTGGGTCTGATTGTTATCCCGGTTTCTCCCTGTGTAGGGTCCAGGGAGGGTGGGTCTGCTTGTTTACCCGGTTTCTCCCCGTGTAGGGTCCAGGGAGGGTGGGTCTGCTTGTTTTCCCGGTTTCTACTCGTGTAGGGTCCAGGGAGGGCGGGTCTGTTTGTTACCCCGGTTACTCTCTGTGTAGGGCCCCGGGAGGGTGGGTCTGCTTGTTACTCCGGTTTCTCCCTGTGTAGGGAACAGGGAGGGTGGGTCTGCTTGTTACCCCGGTTTCTCCCCGTGTAGGGTCCAGGGAGGGTGGGTCTGCTAGTTACCCCGGTTTCTCTCTGTGTAGGGCCCCGGGAGGGTGGGCCTGCTTGTTACTCCGGTTTCTCCCTGTGTAGGGTCCAGGAAGGATGGGTCTGCTTGTTACCCCGGTTTCTCCCTGTGTAGGGCCCCGGGAGGGTGGGTCTGCTTGTTACCCCGGTTTCTCCCCGTGTAGGGTCCAGGGAGGGCGGGTCTGCTTGTTACCACCGTTTCTCCCCGTGTAGGGTCCAGGGATGGTGGGTCTGATAGTTATCCCGGTTTCTCCCTGAGTAGGGTCCAGGGAGGGTGGGTCTGCTTGTTACCCGGGTTTGTCACTGTGTAGGGTCCAGTGAGGGTGGGTCTGCTTGTTACCCCAGTTTGTCCCCGTGTAGGGTCCAGGGAGGGTGGGTCTGCTTGTTACCCCGGTTTGTCCCTGTGTAGGGTCCAGGGAGGGTGGGTCTGCCTGTTACCTCGGTTTGTCCCTGTGTAGGGTCCAGGGAGGGTGGGTCTGCTTGTTACCCCGGTTTCTCCCTGTGTAGGGCCCCGGGAGGGTGGGTCTGCTTGTTACCACGGTTTATCCCCGTGTAGGGTCCAGGGAGGGCGGGTCTGCTTGTTACCACGGTTTCTCCCCGTGAAGGGTTCAGGGATGGTGGGTCTGATTGTTATCCCGGTTTCTCCCTGTGTAGGGTCCAGGGAGGGTGGGTCTGCTTGTTAACCCGGTTTCTCCCCGTGTAGAGTCCAGGGAGGGTGGGTCTGCTTGTTTTCCCGGTTTCTACTCGTGCAGGGTCCAGGGAGGGCGGGTCTGTTTGTTACCCCGGTTTCTCTCTGTGTAGGGCCCCGGGAGGGTGGGTCTGCTTTTTACTCCGGTTTCTCCCTGTGTAGGGAACAGGGAGGGTGGGTCTGCTTGTTACCCCGGTTTCTCCCCGTGTAGGGTCCAGGGAGGTTGGGTCTGCTAGTTACCCCGGTTTCTCTCTGTGTAGGGCCCCGGGAGGGTGGGCCTGCTTGTTACTCCGGTTTCTCCCTGTGTAGGGAACAGGGAGGGTGGGTCTGCTTGTTACCCCGGTTTCTCCCCGTGTAGGGTCCAGGGAGGGTGGGTCTGCTAGTTACCCCGGTTTGTCCCTGTGTAGGGTCCTGGGAGGGTGGGTCTGCTTGTTACCCCGGTTTCTCCCTGTGTAGGGTCCAGGGAAGGTGGGTCTGCTTGTTACCCCGGTTTCTCCCCGTGTAGGTTCAAGGGAGGGTGGGTCTGCTCGTTACCCCGGTTTGTCCCTGTGTAGGGTCCTGGGAGGGTGGGTCTGCTTGTTACCCCGGTTTGTCCCTGTGTAGGGTCCAGGGAGGGTGTGTCTGCTTGTTACCCGGTTTCTCCCTGTGTAGGGTCCAGGGAGGGTGGGTCAGCTTGTTACATCGGTTTGTCCCTGTGTAGGGTCCAGGGAGGGTGGGTCTGCTTGTTACCCCGGTTTCTCCCTGTGTAGGGTCCAGGGAGGGTGGGTCTGATTGTTACCCCGGTTTGTCCCCGTTTAGGGTCCAGGGAGGGTGGGTCTGCTTGTTTTCCCGTTTTCTCCTCGTGTAGGGTCCAGGGAGGGCGGGTCTGCTTGATACCCGGGTTTGTCCCCGTGTAGGGTCCAGGGAGGGTGGGTCTGCTTGTTACCCCGGTTTCTCCCTGTGTAGGGTCCAGGGAGGGTGGGTCTGCGTGTTACCCCGGTTTGCCCCTGTGTAGGGTCCAGGGAGGGTGGGTCTGCTTGTTACCCCGGTTTGTCTCCGTGTAGGGTCCAGGGAGGGTGGGTCTGCTTGTTACCCCGGTTTGTCCCTGTGTAGGGCCCAGGGAGGGTGGGTCTGCTTGTTACCCTGGTTTGTCCCCTTGTAGGGTCCAGAGAGGGTGGGTCTGCTCGTTACCCCGGTTTCTCTCTGTGTAGGGTCCAGGGAGGGTGGGTCTGCTTGTTACCCCGGTTTGTCCCCTTGTAGGGTCCAGGGAGGGTGGGTCTGCTCGTTACCCCGGTTATTCCCCGTGTAGGGCCCAGGGAGGGTGGGTCTGCTTGTTACCCCGGTTTCTCCCCGTGTAGGGTCCAGGGAGGGTGGGGCTGCTTGTTACCCCGGTTTCTCCCCGTGTAGGGGAGGCCTGCACTCCCTCCAATAAATGGCCTTCCTCCAGCCCCCACCCCGGTTGGCTGCTGGCTGCAAACAGGCCTGGAGATAGGCTTGTGAATTTGCTGCCTGTGCTGTGGAATCCCGGCTCAGACCCTCCTATTTCTAATGTTATTTTCTCCAGCCTCAGGAATTCGACGAGATCTGAGAGTCATTCTTAGCCCCGGGGGGGGGGGGGGGGCGCTGCCGTCTCCCCCCCCCCTCCCCCCACTCCTCCGGCAGGAGTCTCTGCCTGATGATCAGTGAGGCGAAGGCCAGGGCGTCCTCCCCTCTCTCTGACCAGAGCTCCGGCTGCTCTGCCACCCCGAAGGCCAGGGCGTCTCCCTCTCTCCCTGACCAGAGCTCTCTCTGCTCTGACACCCCGAAGGCCAGGGAGTCCCCCTCTCTCCCTGACCAGAGCTCCGGCTGCTCTGACACCCGAAGGCCAGGGAGTCCCCCTCTCTCCCTGACCAGAGCTCCGGCTGCTCTGACACCCCGAAGGCCACGGAGTCCCCCTCTCTCCCTGACCAGAGCTCCGGCTGCTCTGACACCCCGAAGGCCAGGGCGTCCCCCTCTCTCCCTGACCAGAAGTCTGGCTGCTCTGTCACCCCGAAGGCCAGGGAGTTCCCCTCTCTCCCTGACCAGAGCTCCGGCTGCTCTGACACCCCGAAGGCCAGGGCGTCCCCCTCTCTCCCTGACCAGAAGTCTGGCTGCTCTGACACCCCGAAGGGCAGGGCGTCCTCATCTCTCCCTGACCAGAGCTCCAACTGTTCTGACACCCCGAAGGCCAGGGCGTCCCCCTCTCTCCCTGACCAGAGCTCCGGCTGCTCTGACACCCCGAAGGCCAGGGCGTCCCTCTCTCTCCTTGACCAGAGCTCCGGCTGCTCTGGCACCCCGAAGGCCTGGGCGTCCCCCTCTCTCACTGACCAGAGCTCCGGCTGCTTTGATACACCGAAGGTCAGGGAGTCCTCCTCTCTCCCTGACCAGAGCTCTGTCTGCTCTGACACCCCGAAGGCCATGGCCTCTCCCTCTCTCCCTGACCAGAGCTCTCTCTGCTCTGACATCCCGAAGGCCAGGGCGTCCCCCTCTCTCTCGCTGACCAGACCTGCGGCTGCTCTGACACCCCGAAGGCCTGGGCGTCCCCCTCTCTCCCTGACCTCCGGCTCCGGAGCTCCGGCTGCTCTGACAACCCGAAGGCCAGGGCGTCTCCCTCTCTCCTTGACCAGAGCTATCTCTGCTCTGACACCCCGAAGGCCAGGGCGTCCCCCTCTCTCCCTGACCAGAGCTCTGGCTGCTCTGACATCCCGAAGGCCAGGGCGTCTCCCTCTCTCCCTGACCAGAGCTCTCTCTGCTCTGGCACACCGAAGGCCATGGCGTCTCCCTCTCTCCCTGACCAGTGCTCCTGATGCGCTGACACCCCCAAGTCCACCAGTGTCGGGTATAACTCCATCCCGACTCCCACCACCTTGGACACAGCCTCGAAGATGGCCGTGCAGAATTCCCTGAGTCTGGGCAGGACCAGCACATGCGGGTGCTGGTTCCCCCGGGAACATCTCGCATTGTCCACCAGCTCCGGGAAGAACCCGCTCAGACGCGGCTTTGTGAGGTCGCTCTGTGCACCACCTTGAGCTGCATCAGGCTGAGCCCGGCGCAGGAGGAGGTGGAGTTGACTCTGTGCTGCGCCTCGATCCAGAGTCCCCTCCCTCTCTCTGTCCAGTTCCCCCCCAATTTTGTCCGGTCCCCTCCAGTGGAGTCCTGACGTTTTCTACCTGTCTCCTGTATATCTGGCCGCATTTGCCGTCCCCTAACTAATCCAGTCCTGTCACCGTGTCCAGGAATGTGTGTGTTTCTGGGGGAAGGTTTACACCTCCTTGTGGGGGAGGTTACACAGCTGCAGCAATCTGAGGCTGTTTCCTCGAGAGTTGGAGCTTGTCTGTGAGATTCCCAGAATCGACAGCCTGTCGGGTGCGGACATGTCCGCAACCGTCAGCATCCCTCTGTCTCCCCCCCGCACATCTAAAATGTACCGTCCATCGCTTCCGGCCCGAACCTGTACTGTGCCGAAAGGAGGGCCCGCGGGCCTCTCGCCCAGTTCAATAATAATAATCACGTATTGTCACAAGTAGGCTTCAATGACGTTACTGTGAAAAGCCCCTAGTCACTACATTCCGGCGCATGAATTGTTTCCACGTCATTAAGATGGCTCTTACCACTGGGCTCCTCAGTGTGTGTGTGGGCTGGCCGGGAGTGGCCTGGCCTGTTGTGTGTGTGTGGGCTGGCCGGGAGTGGCCTGCAGTGTGTGTGCGGGTTGGTCGGGAGTGACCTGGCCTGGAGTGTGTGTGTGGGCTTGCCGGGAGTGGCCTGGAGTGTGTCTGTGGGCTGGCAGGGAGTGGCCTGGAGTGTGTCTGTGGGCTGGCGGGGAGTGGCCTGGAGTGTGTGTGGGCTGGCAGGGAGTGGCCTGGAGTGTGTCTGTGGGCTGGCTGGGATTGGCCTGGCCTGGATTGTGTGTGTGGGCTGGCAGGGAGTGGCCTGGAGTGTGTGTTTGGGCTAGCCGGGAGTGGACTTGTATCCAGCGCTCAGAGTGAGTTACCCGTGCAGGTGGCTCCTCCATTCAGACCCAGTCCACCTCCAGCTCCCTTAAACATCCCTTCACCCTCTCTGCGCTCGCTGCCCAGTGATACAACAGAATACAACAGGAACCACTGTAGAAAATGATATTCTACCCAGGGACCATTAAAATACAGCTCAGAACAGGCCCTTCGGCGCACGATGTTGTGCCGAACTTTTGTCCTAGATTAATCATAGATTATCATAGCATTTACAGTGCAGAAGGAGGCCATTTGGCACATTGAGTCTCCACCGGCTCTTGGAAAGAGCGCCCTACCCAAGGTCAACACCTCCACCCAACACTAAGGGCAATTTTCGACACTAAGGGCAATTTATCATGGCCAATCCCCCTAACCTGCCCATCTTTGGACTGTGGGAGGAAACCGGAGCACCCGGAGGAAACCCATGCACACACGGGGAGGATGTGCAGACTCCGCACAGACAGTGATCCATGCCGGAATCGAACCTGGGACCCTGGAGCTGTGAAGCAATTGTGCTATCCACAATGTTACTGTGCTGCCCTTAAGAACAAATGAATCTACACTGTGTCATTCTACCGTAACCCATGTACCTATCCAATAGCTGCTTGAAGGTCCCTAATGTTTCCGACTCAACTACTTCCACAGGCAGTGCATTCCATGCCCCCACTACTCTCTGGGTAAAGAACCTACCTCTGACATCCCCCTTATATCTTCCACCATTCACCTTATATTTATGTCCCCTTGTAATGCTTTGTTACACCTGGGGAAAAAGTCCCTGACTGTCTACTCTATCTATTCCCCTGATCTTCCAATAAACCTCTATCAAGTCGCCCCTCACCCTTCTCCGTTCTAAAGAGAAAAGGCCTAGCACCTCAACCGTTCCTCGTAAGACCTACTCTCCATTACAGGCAACATCCTCGTAAATCTATTTTGCATCTTTTCCAAAGCTTCCACATCCTTCCTAAAATGAAGCAACCAGAACTGTACACAGTACTCCAAACGTGGCCTTACCAAAGTTTTATACAGCTGCATCATCACCTCACGGGTCTTAAATTCAATCCCTCTGTTAATGAACGCTAGCACACCATAGGCCTTCTTCATAGCTCCATCCACTTGAGTGGCAACTTTCAAAGATGTCTGAACATCGATCCCCAAGATCTCTCTGCTCCTCCACATTGCAAAGAGGACCTGTTTAGGGATTATCAATCACTAGGGACTAAATTAAAGAACAGATCCTCCAGGGTTATGATCTCTGGATTACTACGAGCCACGTCCCAATTGGCATAGGGTTGAGAAAATTAGAGAAGTTAATACGTGGCTAAAGGAGTGGTGCGGGAAAGAGGGATTCCATTTCATGGGGCATTGGCATCAGTACTGGGGCAGGAGGGACCTGTACCTTTGGGACGGTATTCACCTGAACCATTCTGGGACCAGTGTTCTGGCAAATAGGATAAATAGGTTGGCCACAAGGACTTTAAAGTAGCAAGTTGGGGGAAGGGAAGTGTAAAGCGCTGGACAGTATAATGGTTAATGGAGATCAAGGCAGCAGGTTACGTGACAGGTTATTATGTAGAGATATGGGTTCAAAGACAAGGAAAATTAGGAGAAAGGGTAAGAGGAAAAATAAGTTGTGAAAAGTTACTGATCAAGGTGTTAGGATTCATAACAAAGAGATAAAAAAACAGCATAAGTGTACTTTACCTGAATGCTCGTAGTATACAAAATAAGGTAAATGAGTTGATGGCGCAAATCATCGTGAATGACTATGATTTAGTGGCCATTACTGAAACATGGTTAAAAGATGGTCATGACTGGGAGTGAAATACCCAAGGGTATCAGACTATACGAAAGGACAGAATGGACGGTAAGGGCGGTGGTGTAGCTTTGTTGTTTAAGGATGGGATCCGGGCAATAGTAAGGGATGATATTGGTGCTATGGAGGACAAGCTTGAATCAATTTGGGTGGAAATCAGGAATAGTAAGGCGAAAAGGTCACTGATAGGAGTAGTCTATAGGCCACCAAATAGTAACAGGATGGTAGGGCAGGCAATAAGCAAAGAAATAACAGATGTATGTAGAAATGGTACAGCGGTTCTCATGGGAGATTTTCATCTGCATATCGATTGGTTTAACCAGGTTGGTAAAGGCAGCCTTGAGAAGGAGTTTATAGAATGTGCCCGGGATAATTTCGTGGAAAAGTATGTAATGGAACCTACAAGAGAACAAACGTCCTAGATCTGGTCCTGTGTAATGAGGCAGGATTGATTAATGATCTCATAGTTCGAGATCCTCTTGGAAGGAGCGACCACAATATGGTGGAATTTAAAATATAGTTGGAGGATGACAAGGTAAAATCAAACACGAGTGTTTTGTGCTTAAACAAAGGTGATTACAATGGGAGGAGAGAAGAACTAGCTAAGGTAGACTGGGAGCAAAGACTTCATGGTGAAGCAGTTGAGGAACAGTGGAGAACCTTCCGAGCAATCTTTCACAGTGTTCAGAAAAGGTTCATACCGACAAAAAAGAAAGACGGTAGAAAGGGGAAAAATCGACCGTGGATATCTAAGAAGGTGAGGGAGAGTATGAAATTGAAGGAAAAAACATACAAAGTGGCAAAAATTCGTGGGAGACTAGAGGACTGGGAAGTCTTTAGGGGACAACAGAAACCTACTAAAAAAGCAATAAAGAAGAGTAAGGTAGACTATGAAAGTAAACTGGCTCAGAAAAGAAAAGCAGATAGTGAAAGCTTCGACAAATATATAAGACAAAAAAGAGTGGCTAAGGTAAATATTGGTCCTTTGGACGATGAGAAGGGAGATTTAATAAGAGGAGGCGGGGAAATGGCTGAGGAGCTGAACAGGTTTTTTGGGTCAGTCTTCACAGTGGAGGACACAAATAATATGCCAGTGACTGATGGAATAAGGATATGATAGGTGAGGACCTTTAGATGATTGTAATCGCTAAGGAGGCAGTATTCGGCAAGCTAATGGGGCTAAAGATAGACAAGTCTCCTGGCCCTGATGGGATGCATCCCAGAGTGTTAAAAGAGATGGCTAGGGAAATTGTAAACGCACTAGTGATAATTTATCAAAAGTCACTAGGCTATGGGGTGGTCCCAGAGGATTGGAAAGTAGAAAACGTGACACCACTGTTTAAAAAAGGAGGTCGGCAGAAAGCGGGTAATCATAGGCCGGTAATCTTAACTTCGGTTGTAGGGAAAATGCTGGAATCTATCATTAAGGAGGAAATAGCGGGGCACCTGGAGGGAAATTGTCCCATTGGGCAGACGCAGCATGGGTTCACAAAGGGTAGGTCGTGTCTGACTAATGTGGTTCAATTTTTTGAGGACGTTACCAGTGCAGTAGATAACGGGGAGCCAATGGATGTGGTATATCTGGATTTCCAGAAAGCCTTTGACAAGGTGCCACACAATAGGTTGCTGCATAAACTAAAGATGCATGGCATTGAGGGTAAAGTGGTAGCATGGGTAGAGGATTGGTTAACTAACAGAAAGCAGAGTGTGGGGATAAATGGGTGTTTCCCTGGTTGGCAACCTGTAACTAGTGGGGTCCCTCAAGGATCAGTGTTGGGCCCGCAGTTGTTCATACTTTACATAGACGATTTGGAGTTAGGGACCAAGTGCAATGTGTCAAAGTTTGCAGACGACACGAAGATGAGTGGTAAAGCAAAAAGGGAAGAGGATACCGGAAGTCTGCAGAAGGATTTGGATATGTTAGGTGATTGGGCTAGCGTCTGGCAGATGGAATTCAATGTTGCCAAGTGTGAGGCTATCCATTTTGGGAGGAATAACAGCAGAATGGATTATTATTTAAACGGTAAGATGATAAAACATGCTGCTGTGCAGAGGGACCTGTGTGTGCTGGTGCACGAGTCGCAAAAAGTTGGTATGCAGGTGCAACAGGTGATTAAGAAGGCTAATCGAGTATTGTCTTTCATTGCTAGAGGGATGGAGTTCAAGACTAGGGAGGTTATGCTGCAATTGTATAGAGTGTTGGTGAGGCCGCATCTGGAGTCTTGTGTTCAGTTTTGGTCTCCTTACCTGAGAAAGGACATATTGGCACTGGAGGGAGTGCAGAGAAGATTCACTAGGTTGATCCCAGAGTTGAGGGGATTAGATTATGACGAGAGGTTGAGTAGACTGGGACTGTACTCATTGGAGTTTAGAAGGATGCGGGGATATCTTATTGAGACACATAACATTCTGAAGGGAATAGATAGGATAGATGCGGGCAGGTTGTTTCCACTGATCGGGGAAAGCAGAACTAGGGGGCATAGCCTTAAAATAAGGGGAGTTAGATTTAGGACGGAGTGTACGAGGAACGTCTTCACCCAAAGGGTTGTGAATCTCTGGAATTCCTTGCCCAGTGAAGGAGTTGAGGCTCCTTCTTTAAACGTTTTTAAGAAAAAGATAGATGCCTTTTTTAAGAATAAAGGGATTCGGGATATGGTGTACGGGCCGGAGAGTGGAGCTGAGTCCACAAAGATCAGCCATGATCTCATTAAATGGCGGAGCAGGCTCGAGGGGCCAGATGGCCTACTCCTGTTCCTAGTTCTTATGTTCTTATAACACTAAGTAATCCTTTAAGCTGTCCATTTAACATCCAAAAGTCTGAACACACCTTTCAACAGGAGCACATTAGGTTGACATTCACTATTGAGAACACATACAATTCTGAATTCACCAAGTGGTCCAGAGATAGTCTTTGGCTGGCAGAGATCAACAGGACCACTCTTTGTTTAACTTCAGCTCCAGCTCACAGGAAAACTCAAGCTTTTTCTCAAAGTAAAACTAAAAAGCAGAACCAGAGCTCAGCGCCACCCACACTCTGACATCACTGCAGTAACATGAGCAGCTAACCATTCCTTAAAGCGACATTCTCATGACACCTCCCCCCAAGAAAAAAGAATAAAGCATCAACTTCAAGGTGCTTTTCACCATCCTTTAAGAAATGCACACAGTAAATATACTTTAGCGTTGCAAAAAACAACACACGCAAACTGGTATAATGATAGTCCATTTTTTTTCGTTCTTCTTCCTCCAACTGAAATCCTTCTCTTCATCACATTCGTGACAAAGCATCGGCTGTTACGTTTCCCCGTCCTGCCACATGTACTATTTTTAAATGAAATGGCTGAAACACCAAACTCCAGCGAAACAGCCGCGCATTGTTATTCCAGAATCGCTCAAAAAACGTGAACGGATTATGATCAGAATATATAATGGTGTCAGGTGGATTGCTGGCCACATAAATGTGAAAATGTTGTAAAGCCAGCACCAAACTCAAAGTCTCCTTCTCAATCGTCGAATACTTCTTCTGGTGAGAATTCAATTTCTTTGAAAAATAACCAATAGGCCGCTCACGCCCTTCGTCGTTGTCTTGTAGAAGCCCCGCACCTACGCCCACATCGCTCGCATTAGCAGCCACTTTGAATGGTTTGGTATAATTTGGGATGACTAACACAGGAGCAGTGGGTAACACAGCCTTCAGGCCGTCAAATGCCCGTTGACACTCCGCTGTCCACTGTAATTTGTTACGCTTCTTGAGCAAGTCCGTCAGTGGAGCGACCACACTGCTAGAATTTGGTACAAATTTCCCGTAAAATCTACTCATACCAAGAAATCGCATTATTTCCCGTCGTGTCGAGGGTATCGGAAACTCCCCAATAACTTTTGTTTTTACGTCCCGTGACCAGTCGATCCTGTCCGATTGTATGGCCAAGGAAAGTGACTTGGGCTTTTCCAAATTCACTTTTAGCTCGGTTTATCACGAAACCCGCCTCCTGAAGTCGATCGAATAACTCCCTCAGATGTTTGACATGTTCTTTCCATGTCTGGCTGAAAACTACCAGATCGTCGATGTATACCTCACAATTGGGTAATCCTGAAACGTCTGGATTCCTTAACCGTTAAAATGTGACTGGGGCGTGTTTCATGCCAAATGGCATAACTTTGAATGGATATATACCATCTGGAGTAACAAAAGCTGAAATCTCCTTCGCCCTTTCGGATAAAGGTACCTGCCAGTAACCTTTAAGTAAATCCAAAGTGGAAATAAAATCTGATTGTCCCACTTTCTCAATGCAATCCTCCAAACGTGAGATAGGATAAGACTCCGTTCTTGTAACTGCATTAAACTTTCTATAGTCCACACACAGCAGTTCGGAACCGTCTGGTTTAGGGACCGTCACTATGGGTGAGCTACATTGGCTGCAACCCACTTCAATTATGCAATTTTTAAGCATACTTTCAATCTCTTTGTGAACCTCTGCCAATTTTAAAGGATTAAGTCTACATTGATGTTGTTTGATTGGAACAAGATTTCCCACATCTACATGCTGTATAGCCATTTTAGTACTTCCCAATGTATCTCCACAAACGTGCCCATCTGATATAGACAGGAATAGACAGGCGGTTCTGCGGACGAAATCGAGACTCCAGGACGGTATGTTGCCTCCCTGGGGCAAGGGTCAAGGATGTCTCGGAGCGGCTGCAGGACATTCTGGGGGGGCGGGGGGGTGAACAGCCAGCTGTCGTGGTGCACGTAGGCACCAACGATATAGGTAAAAAACGGGACGAGGTCCTACAAGCTGAATTTAGGGAGCTAGGAGTTAAACTAAAAAGTAGGACCTCAAAGGTAGTAATCTCAGGATTGCTACCAGTGCCACGAGATAGTTAGAGTAGGAATGTCGGGATAGAGAGGAT
Organism: Scyliorhinus torazame; assembly: GCF_047496885.1. Classification (NCBI taxonomy): domain Eukaryota; kingdom Metazoa; phylum Chordata; class Chondrichthyes; order Carcharhiniformes; family Scyliorhinidae; genus Scyliorhinus; species Scyliorhinus torazame. Next base: position 134,345,673 of record NC_092726.1, on the reverse strand, counting down.
GAATACGTGGCTCGAGAGATGGTGCAAGACGGAGGGATTCAAATTCCTGGGACATTGGAACCGATTCTGGGGGAGGTGGGACCAGTACAAACCGGACGGTCTGCACCTGGGCAGGACTGGAACCGATGTCCTAGGGGGGTGGGTTGTTTGCTAGAGCTGTTGGGGAGAGTTTATACTAATGTGGCAGGGGAATGGGAACCGATGCAGGAAGTTGGAAGGTAGTAAAACAGGGACAGAAATAAAAGGCAGTAAGGGGGAAAGTTTAAGGCAGAGAAGCCATATCAAAAATCAAAAAGGGCGACAGTACAAGGTACAGTGACTGAGGGGAGCTCAGTGAATAGGGCCAGGAATACTAAAATAAATAAAACGAGAAGTGAAAACATTAATGGTAAGCGACGCGGTAGGTTGTTACAGGAAGATGTGGGTTCGACGACATGGAAAATTAGGAGAAAGGTGAAGAGGAAATATAACTTAGGAGAGGTTACTGATCGAGGTGTTAAGATTAAGAACAGAGGTAAAAAAGCCAACATAAGTGTACTTTACCTGAATGCTCGTAGTATTCGGAATAAGGCGGGAGAATCAGCTGGTGAGTCAGCTTCAGCGGGAGCATTGCGGAAGTGGCTGCTGGGAGGTGAGTCAACCTTTAAAAGCACTTGTCTTTGCAGGGGCAGGCCAGTCGATTTCGGCGTGAGAACAGCTGGTGAGTCAGCTTCAGCGGGAGCATTGCGGAAGTGGCTGCTGGGAGGTGAGTCAACCTTTAAAAGCACTTGTCTTTGCAGGGGCAAGCCAGTCGATTTCGGCGTGAGAACAGCTGGTGAGTCAGTTTCAGCGGGAGCAGTGCGGAAGTGGCTGCTGGGAGGTGAGTCAACCTTTAAAAGCACTTGTCTTTGCAGGGGCAGGCCAGTCGATTTCGGCGTGAGAACAGCTGGTGAGTCAGTTTCAGCGGGAGCATTGCGGAAGTGGCTGCTGGGAGGTAAGTCAACCTTTAAAAGCACTTGTCTTTGCAGGGGCAGGCAAGTCGATTTCGGCGGGAGTGGAGCTGGCTGGTTAGTCAATTTCAGCAGGAGCTGAGAATTTTTCTTTTTTTTAAATTAGTTTTTTAGGCGGGAACAGGAAGTAGACCCGCAGACGTCTGGGAAGACCCTCACCAATAAATTCTGGTGAAGAGGAAACCCGAGACACTACACGTGTAGTGTCTCCAACCCGCCCTCCTCCTCTAACCTAATAATCAAACCCATTGGTCTGAGGTAAGTACCATATTTTATTATATTATTATTATTTTTTATAAAAATTTAATTTAGTTGTTAGCCAGATCTTGGGAGAAAGTAAGAGGAATGGCAGGGAAGGGAGTGCAATGTTCCTCCTGCAGGATGTTTGAGGTGAGGGATGCAGTTAGTGACCCTGCTGATTTTACCTGCAGGAAGTGCTGCCATCTCCAGCTCCTCCAAGACCGAGTTAGGGAACTGGAGCTGGAGTTGGAAGAACTTTGGATCATTCGGGAGGCAGAAGGGGCCATCGTTAGCAGCTTCAGGGAATTAGTTACACCAAAGATTGGAGATCGGTGGGTAACTGTAAGAGGGACTGGGAAAAAGCAGTCAGTGCAGGGATCCCCTGCGGTCGTTCCCCTGAGAAACAAGTATACCGCTTTGGATACTTGTGGGGGGGACGACTTACCAGGGGTAAGCCATGGGGTACGGGCCTCTGGCACGGAGTCTGTCCCTGTTGCTCAGAAGGGAAGGGGGGAGAGGAGCAGAGCATTAGTAATTGGGGACTCTATAGTCAGGGGCACAGATAGGAGATTTTGTGGGAGCGTGAGAGACTCACGTTTGGTATGTTGCCTCCCAGGTGCAAGGGTACGTGATGTCTCGGATCGTGTTTTCCGGGTCGTTAGGGGGGAGGGGGAGCAGCCCCAAGTCGTGGTCCACATTGGCACTAACGACATAGGTAGGAAAGGGGACAAGGATGGCAGGCAGGCTTTCAGGGTGCTAGGATGGAAGCTCAGAACTAGAACAAACAGAGTTGTTATCTCTGGGTTGTTGCCCGTGCCACGTGATAGTGAGATGAGGAATAGGGAGAGAGAGCATTTAAACACGTGGCTACAGGGATGGTGCAGGCGGGAGGGATTCAGATTTCTGGATAACTGGGGCTCTTTCTGGGGAAGGTGGGACCTGTACAGACAGGATGGTCTACATCTGAACCTGAGGGGCACAAATATCCTGGGGGGGGGGGAGATTTGTTAGTGCTCTTTGGGGGGGGGGGGGGGTTTAAACTAATGCAGCAGGGGCATGGTAACCTGGATTGTAGTTTTAGGGTAAGGGAGAATGAGAGAATAGAGGTCAGGAGCACAGATTTGACGTCGCAGGAGGGGGCTAGTGTTCAGGTAGGTGGTTTGAAGTGTGTCTACTTCAATGCCAGGAGTATACGAAACAAGGTAGGGGAACTGGCAGCATGGGTTGGTACCTGGGACTTCGATGTTGTGGCCATTTCGGAGACATGGATAGAGCAGGGACAGGAATGGTTGTTGCAGGTTCCGGGGTTTAGGTGTTTTAGTAAGCTCAGAGAAGGAGGCAAAAGAGGGGGAGGTGTGGCGCTGCTAGTCAAGAGCAGTATTACGGTGGCGGAGATGATGCTAGATGGGGACTCTTCTTCCGAGGTAGTATGGGCTGAAGTTAGAAACAGGAAAGGAGAGGTCACCCTGTTGGGAGTTTTTTATAGGCCTCCTAATAGTTCTAGGGATGTAGAGGAAAGGATGGCGAAGATGATTCTGGATATGAGCGAAAGTAACAGGGTAGCTATTATGGGAGACTTTCACTTTCCAAATATTGACTGGAAAAGATATAGTTCGAGTACAATAGATGGGTCGTTTTTTGTACAGTGTGTGCAGGAGGGTTTCCTGAAACAATATGTTGACAGGCCAACAAGAGGCGAGGCCACGTTGGATTTGGTTTTGGGTAATGAACCAGGCCAGGTAGGATTTGGAGGTAGGAGAGCACTTTGGGAACAGTGACCACAATTCGGTGACGTTTACGTTAATGATGGAAAGGGATAAGTATACACCGCAGGGCAAGAGTTATAGCTGGGGGAAGGGCAATTATGATGCCATTAGACGTGACTTGGGGGGGGGGGGGTGGTTTAAGGTGGAGAAATAGGCTGCAAGTGTTGGGCACACTGGATAAGTGGGGCTTGTTCAAGGATCAGCTACTGCGTGTTCTTGATAAGTATGTACCGGCCAGACAGGGAGGAAGGCGTCGAGCGAGGGAAACGTGGTTTACCAAGGACGTGGAATCTCTTGTTAAGAGGAAGAATGAGGCCTATGTGAAGATGAAGTGTGAAGTTTCGGTTGGGGCGATGGATAGTTACAAGGTAGCGAGGAAGGATCTAAAGAGGGAGCTAAGACGAGCAAGGAGGGGACATGAGAAGTATTTGGCAGGAAGGATCAAGGAAAACCCAAAAGCTTTCTATAGGTATGTCAGGAATAAGCGAATGACTAGGGAAAGAGTAGGACCAGTCAAGGACAGGGATGGGAAATTGTGTGTGGAGTCTGAAGAGATAGGCGAGATACTAAATGAATATTTTTCGTCAGTATTCACTCAGGAAAAAGATAATGTTGTGGAGGAGAATGATTAGCCCCAGGCTAATAGAATAGATGGCATTGAGGTACGTAGGGAAGAGGTGTTGGCAATTCTGGACAGGCTGAAAATAGATAAGTCCCCGGGACCTGCTGGGATTTATCCTAGGATTCTCTGGGAGGCCAGGGAAGAGATTGCTGGACCTTTGGCTTTGATTTTTATGTCATCATTGGCTACAGGAATAGTGCCAGAGGACTGGAGGACAGCAAATGTGGTCCCTTTGTTCAAAAAGGGGAGCAGAGACAACCCCGGCAACTATAGACCGGTGAGCCTCACGTCTGTAGTGGGTAAAGTCTTGGAGGGGATTATAAGATACAAGATTTATAATCATCTAGATAGGAATAATATGATCAGGGATAGTCAGCATGGCGTTGTGAAGGGTAGGTCATGCCACACAACCCTTATTGAGTTCTTTGAGAAGGTGACTGAACAGGTAGACGAGGGTAGAGCAGTTGATGTGGTATATATGGATTTCAGCAAAGCGTTTGATAAGGTTCCCCACGGTAGGCTATTGCAAAAAATACGGAGGCTGGGGATTGAGGGTGATTTAGAGATGTGGATCAGAAATTGGCTAGCTGAAAGAAGACAGAGGGTGGTGGTTGATGGGAAATGTTCAGAATGGAGTACAGTCACAAGTGGAGTACCACAAGGATCTGTTCTGGGGCCGTTGCTGTTTGTCATTTTTATCAATGACCTAGAGGAAGGCGCAGAAGGGTGGGTGAGTAAATTTGCAGATGATGCTAAAGTCGGTGATGTTGTCGATAGTGTGGAAGGATGTAGCAGGTTACAGAGGGATATAGATAAGCTGCAGAGCTGGGCTGAGAGGTGGCAAATGGAGGTTAATGTAGAGAAGTGTGAGGTAATTCACTTTGGAAGGAATAACAGGAATGCGGAATATTTGGCTAATGGTAAAGTTCTTGAAAGTGTGGATGAGCAGAGGGATCTAGGTGTCCATGTACATAGATCCCTGAAAGTTGCCACCCAGGTTGATAGGGTTGTGAAGAAGGCCTATGGAGTGTTGGCCTTTATTGGTAGAGGGATTGAGTTCCGGAGTCGGGAGGTCATGTTGCAGCTGTACAGTACTCTGGTACGGCCGCATTTGGAGTATTGCATACAGTTCTGGTCACCGCATTATAGGAAGGACGTGGAGGCTTTGGAGCGGGTGCAGAGGAGATTTACCAGGATGTTGCCTGGTATGGAGGGAAAATCTTATGAGGAAAGGCTGATGGACTTGAGGTTGTTTTCGTTGGAGAGAAGAAGGTTAAGAGGAGACTTAATAGAGGCATACAAAATTATCAGGGGGTTGGATAGGGTGGACAGTGAGAGCCTTCTCCCGCGGATGGATATGGCTGGCACGAGGGGACATAACTTTAAACTGAGCGGTAATAGATATAGGACAGAGGTCAGAGGTAGGTTCTTTACGCAAAGAGAAGTGAGGCCGTGGAATGCCCTACCTGCTACAGTAGTGAACTCGCCAACATTGAGGGCATTTAAAAGTTTATTGGATAAACATATGGATGATAATGGCATAGTGTAGGTTAGATGGCTTTTGTTTCGGTGCAACATCGTGGGCCGAAGGGCCTGTACTGCGCTGTATTGTTCTATGTTCTAAGGTAAATGAGTTGATGGCGCAAATCATCGTGAATGACTATGATTTAGTGGTCATTACTGAAACATGGTTAAAGGATGGTCATGACTGGGAGTTAAATATCCGAGGGTATCAAACTTTTCGGAAGGACAGAGTGGATAGTAAGGGAGGTGGTGTAGCTCTGTTATTTAAGGATGACATCCGGGCAACAGTAAGGGATGACATTGGTGCTATGGAGGATAAGGTTGAATCCATTTGGGTGGAAATCAGGAATAGTAAGGCGAAAAAGTCACTGATAGGAGTAATCTATAGGCCACCAAATAGTAACAAGATGGTGGGGCAGGCTATAAACAAAGAAATAACAGATGCATGTAGAACTGGTACAGCAGTTATCATGGGGGATTTTAATCTACATGTTGATTCGTTTAACCAGGTCGGTCAAGGCAGCCTTGAGGAGGAGTTTATAGAATGTATCCGCGATAGTTTCCTCGAACAGTATGTAATGGAACCTACGAGGGAACAAGCGGTCCTAGATCTGGTCCTGTGCAATGAGATAGGATTGATTCAGGATCTCATAGTTAAGGATCCTCTCGGAAGGAGCGATCACAATATGGTGGAATTTAAAATAAAGATGGAGGGTAAGAATGTAAAATCAAGCACTAGTGTTTTGTGCTTAAACAAAGGAGATTACAATGGGATGAGAGAAGAACTAGCTAAGGTAGACTGGGAGCAAAGACTTTATGGTGAAACAGTTGAGGAACATTGGAGAACCTTCCAAATGATTTTTCACAGTGCCCAGCAAAGGTTTATACCAACAAAAAGGAAGGACGGTAAAAAGAGGGAAAATCGACCGTGGATATCTAAGGAAATAAGGGAGAGTATCAAATTGAAGGAAAAAACATACAAAGTAGCAAAGATCAGTGGGAGGCTAGACGACTGGGAAATCTTTAGGGGGCAACAGAAAGCTACTAAAAAAGCTATAAAGAAGAGTCAGATAGATTATGAGAGGAAACTTGCTCAGAATATAAAAACAGATAGTAAAAGTTTCTACAAATACATAAAACAAAAAAGAGTGGCTAAGGTAAATATTGGTCCCCTAGAGGATGAGAAGGGAGATTTAATAATGGGAGATGAGGAAATGGCTGAGGAACTGAACAGGTTTATTGGGTCGGTCTTCACAGTGGAAGACACAAATAACATGCCAGTGACTGATGGAAATGAGGCTATGACAGGTGAGGACCATGAGAGGATTGATATCACCAAGGAGGTAGTGATGGGCAAGCTAATGGGGCTATAGGTAGACAAGTCTCCTGGCCCTGATGGAATGCATCCCAGAGTGCTAAAAGAGATGGCTAGGGAAATTGCAAATGCACTAGTGGTAATTTACCAAAATTCACTGGACTCTGGTGTGGTGCCGGCGGATTGGAAATTAGCCAACGTGACCCCACTGTTTAAAAAAGGAGGTAGGCAGAAAGTGGGTAATTATAGGCCAGTGAGCTTAACTTCGGTAGTAGGGAAGATGCTGGAATCTATCATCAAGGAAGAAATAGCGAGGCATCTGGATGGAAATTGTCCCATTGGACAGAGGCAGCATGGGTTCATAAAGGGCAGGTCGTGCCTAACTAATATAGTGCAATTTTTTGAGGACATTAACAGTGCGGTAGATAACGGGGAGCCAATGGATGTGGTGTATCTGGATTTCCAGAAAGCCTTTGACAAGGTGCCACACAAAAGGTTGTTGCATAAGATAAAGATGCATGGCATTAAGGTGAAAGTAGGAGCATGGATAGAGGATTGGTTAATTAATAGAAAGCAAAGAGTGGGGATTAATGGGTGTTTCTCTGGTTGGCAATCAGTAGCTAGTGGTGTCCCTCAGGGATCAGTGTTGGGCCCACAACTTTTCACAATTTACATAGATGATTTGGAGTTGGGGACCAAGGGCAATGTGCTCAAGTTTGCAGACAACACTAAGATAAGTGGTAAAGCAAAAAGTGCAGAGGATACTGGAAGTCTGCAGAGGGATTTGGACAGGCTAAATTAATGGGCTAGGGTCTGGCAGATGGAATACAATGTTGGCAAATGTGAGGTTATCCATTTTGGTAAGAATAACGGCGAAAGGGATTATTATTTAAATGATAAAATATTAAAACATGCTGCTGTGCAGAGAGACCTGGGTGCTCGTGCATGAGTCGCAGAAAGTTGGTTTTCAGGTGCAACAGGCGATTAAGAAGGCAAATGGAATTTTGTCCTTCATTGCTAGAGGGATGGAGTTTAAGACTAGGGAGGTTATGCTGCAATTGTATAAGGTGTTAGTGAGGCCACACCTGGAGTATTGTGTTCAGTTTTGGTCTCCTTACTTGAGAAAGGACGTACTGGCACTGGAGGGTGTGCAGAGGAAATTCACTAGGGTAATCCCAGAGCCGAAGGGGTTGGATTACGAGGAGAGGTTGAGTAGACTGGGACTGTACTCGTTGGAATTTAGAAGGATGAGGGGGGATCTTATAGAAACATATAAAATTATGAAGGGAATTGATAGGATCGATGCGGGCAGGTTGTTTCCACTGGCGGGTGAAAGCAGAACTAGGGGGCACAGCCTCAAAATAAGGGGAAGTAGATTTAGGACTGAGTTTAGGAGGAACTTCTTCACTCAAAGGGTTGTGAATCTATGGAATTCCTTGCCCAGTGAAGCAGTAGAGGCTCCTTCATTAAATGTTTTTAAGATAAAGATAGATAGTTTTTTGAAGAATAAAGGGATTAAGGGTTATGGTGTCCGGGCCGGAAAGTGGAGCTGGGTCCACAAAAGATCAGCCATGATCTCATTGAATGGCAGAGCAGGCTCGAGGGGCCAGGTGGCCTACTCCTGCTCCTAGTTCTTATGTTCTTATGTTCTTATATCAATAACTCTTTCAGGTCAGTTCGTTTTTCCTCTGGAAGATAACTCAACAATTTATGCCAATTTTTAAAGACATCCTCATTTTCCAATTTCATTTTAGGTATGTCAAATTCACAGTCATCTGGATTTGGTTCGTCACTTTGAGTTAGAATCATTAAAACATACTCCTTTTTCTTTCCTTCCCTTTCAAAGTTCCTTTTAAGCATATTCACATGACACACTCGGTGAGTCTTCCTTCTATCTCGTGTTTTACCACATAATTCACGTCACTTAATTTCCTTTCAATCTGATAAGGTCCACAAAACCTAGCTTTTAAAGGCTCCCTTACCACTAGTAACAACTCTGAAACTTTATCCCCACTGGGAAAACTATGAACTTTGGATTTCTTGTACACTACTCGTTTCATCACATTTTGTGCAACTCTCAAATGTTGTCCAGCCAATTCACCTGCTCTAGTTTCTCGTTCCCTAAAATTTGACACTTAATCCAATCGTGTAACTTCCGATTTCTCACCCACCAATTTTTCCTTAATCAATTTGAGTGGTCTTCTTGCCTCATGACCAAAAATTGGTTCAAAAGGACTAAATTTGGTTTACGCATTAGGAGCATCCCTAATTGCAAACAGTATGAATGGAATTCCTTTCTCCCAATCCTCTGGATAATCTTGACAATAAACCTTCAACATTGTCTTTAATGTCTGATGCCACCTTTCTAACGCTCCCTGCGATTCTGGATGGTACGCAGTTGATTTAAATTGTTTTATTCTTAAGCTACCCATTGAAAAACGGCTTGAAAGGATTTTGGAGAGGGAGGGGGAGGATCCAGTTGTTGTGGTCCACGTTGGGGCTAACAACATAAGTAAGACTAGGAAAGAGAACCTGTTTGGGGATTATCAAACACTAGGGGCTAAATTAAAGAACAGGTCCTCCAGGGTTATAATCTCTGGATTACTACGCGAGCCACGTGCCAATTGGCATCGGGTTGTGAAAATTAGGGAAGTTAACACGTGGCTGAAGGAGTGGTGCGGGAAAGAGGGAGTCCATTTCATGGGGCATTGTCATCAGTACTGGGGCAGGCGGGACCTGTACCGTTGGGACGGTCTTCACCTGAACCATTCGGGGACCAGTGTTCTAGCAAATAGGATAAATAGGTTGGTCACAAGGACTTTAAACTAGCAAGTTGGGGGGAAGGGAAGGGTAAAGCTATGGACAGTATAATGGTTAATGAAGATCAAGGCAGCAGGTTACGTGACAGATTATTATGCAGAGATATGGGTTCAAAGACAAGGCAAATTAGGAGAAAGGGTAAGAGGAAACATAATTTGCGAAAAGTTACAGATCAAGGTGTTAGGATTCATAACAAAGACATAAAAAACAGCATAAGTGTACTTTACCTGAATGCTCGTAGTATACGGAATAAGGTGAATGCGTTGATGGCGCAAATCATCGTGAATGACTATGATATAGTGGCCATGACTGAAACATGGTTAAAAGATGGTCACGACTGGGAGTTAAATATCCAAGCGTATCAGTCTCTACGAAAGGATAGAATGGACGGTAAGGGCGGTGGTGTAGCTTTGTTGTTTAAGGATGGCATCCGGGCAATAGTAAGGGATGATATTGGTGCTATGGAGGACGAGTTTGAATCAATTTGGGTGGAAATCAGGAATAGTAAGGCGAAAAGGTCACTGATAGGAGTAGTCTATAGGCCATCAAATAGTAACAGGATGGTAGGGCAGGCAATAAGCAAAGAAATAACGGATGCATGTAGAAATGGTACAGTGGTTATCATGGGAGATTTTAATCTGCATGTCGATTGGTTTAATCAGGTTGTTCAGAAAAGATTCATACCGACATAAAAGAAATAAGGTAGAAAGGGGAAAAATCGACCGTGGATATCTAAGGAGGTGAGGGAGAGTATCAAATTGAAGGAAAAAACATACAAATTGGCAAAAATTAGTGGGAGACGAGAGGACTGGGAAGTCATTAGGGGACAACAGAAAGCTCTTGAAAAAGCTATAAAGAAGAGTAAGGTAGACTATGAAAGTAAACTGGCTCAAAACATAAAAGCAGACAGTAAAAGCTTCTACAAATATATAAGACAAAAAAGAGTGGCTAAGGTAAATATTGGTCCTTTGGAAGATGAGAAGGGAGATTTAATAATAGGAGACGGGGAAATGGCTGAAGAGCTGAACAGGTTTTTTGGGTCAGTCTTCACAGTGGAGGACACAAATAATATGCCAGTGACTGATGGAAATAAGGATATGATAGGTGAGGACCTTGAGATGATTGTAATCTCTAAGGAGGCAGTATTGGGCAAGCTAATGGGGCTAAAGGTAGACAAGTCTCCTGGCCCTGATGGGATGCATCTCAGAGTGTTAAAATAGATGGCTAGGGAAATTTTAAAAGCACTAGTGATAATTTATCAAAATTCACTAGACTCTGGGGTGGTCCCAGAGGATTGGAATGTAGCAAACGTGACACCACTGTTTAAAAAAGGAGGTCGGCAGAGAGCGAGTAATTATAGGCCGGTAAGCATAACTTCGGTTGTAGGGAAAATGCTGGAATTTATCATTAAGGAGGAAATAGCGGGGCACATTGAGGAAAATTGTCCCAATGGGCAGACGCAGCATGGGTTCATAAAGGGTAGGTCGTGACTGACTAATGTGGTTCAATTTTTTGAGGACGTTACCAGTGCAGTAGATAACGGGGAGCCAATGGATGTGGTATATCTGGATTTCCAGTAAGCTTTTGACAAGGTGCGACACAAAAGGTTGCTGCATAAACTAAAGATACATGGCATTGAGGGTAAAGTGGTAGCATGGGTAGAGGATTGGTTAACTAACAGAAAGCAGAGAGTTGGGATAAATGGCTGTTTCTCTGGTTGGCAACCTGTAACTAGTAGGGTTTCTCAAGGATCAGTGTTGGGACCGCAGTTGTTCACAATTTACATAGATGATTTGTAGTTGGGGACCAAGTGCAATGTGGCAAAGTTTGCAGATGACACTAAGATGAGCGGTAAAGCAAAAAGTGCAGAGGATACCGGAAGTCTGCAGAAGGATTTGGATAGGTTAGGTGAATGGGCTAGGATCTGTCAGATGGAATGCAATGTTTCCAAGTGTGAGGCTATCCATTTTGGGAGGAATAACAGCAGAATGGATTATTATGTAAATGGTAAGATGTTAAAACCTGCTGCTGTGCAGAGGGACCTGAGTGTGCTGGTGCACGAGTCGCAAAAAGTTGGTGTGCAGGTGCAACAAGTGATTAAGAAGGCTAATCGAATTTTGTCTTTCATTGCTAGAGGGATGGAGTTCAAGGCTAGGGGGGTTATGCTGCAATTGTATAATGTGTTGGTGAGGCCACATCGGGAGTATTGTGTTCAGTTTTGGTCTCCTTACCTGAGAAAGGGTATCTTGGAACTGGAGGCAGTGCAGAGGAGATTCACTAGGTTGATCCCCGAGTTGAGGGGATTAGATTTTGTCGAGAGGTTGAGTAGACTGGGACTGTACTCATTGGAGTTTAGAAGGATGCGGGGGGGGGGGGGATCTTATTGAAACATAAAATTATGAAGGGAATAGATAGGATAGATGCGGGCACGTTGTTTCCACTGATCGGGGAAAGCAGAACTAGGGGGCACAGCCTCAAAATAAGGGGAAGTAGATTTAGGACCGTGTTTAGGAGGAACCTCTTCACCCAAAGGGTTGTGAATCTCTGGAATTCCTTGCCCAGTGAAGCAGTTGAGGCTCCTTCTTTAAACGTTTTTAAGAAACAGATAGATCCCTTTCTAAAGAATAAAGGGATTAGGGGATATGGTGTACGTGCCGGAGAGTGGAGCTGAGTCCACAAAGATCAGCCATGATCTCATTGAATGGTGGAGCAGGCTTGAGGGGCCAGATGGCCTGCTCTGTTCCTAGTTCTTATGTTCTTATGTTCTTATGTAAAAGTTGATCCTTGATCCGGTTGTATTTCTGTGGGAAATCCATTCTCGTAAAAAATTTTAGTAATTCCTCCACAATCTTTTTTAGCTGCAATATTACGGACTGCAATGGCCTCTGGAAACCTAGTAGACACATCCATTATAGTCAATAGATATAGATTCCCACTTTTAGTTTTCGGAAGCGTTCCTACGCAATTAGGACCCTTTGTAAAAGGTTCATCCAATGCTGGATTGGATATTAAGGGCGCTGGGTTTATCACTGCTTAAGGTTTCCCTGTCACTTGACATTTGTGACATGATTGTCAAAATTTTACTACATCTTTATATAGTCCAGGCCAATAAATGTTTCTGCATTTTAGCTTGAGATTTCTTTCTCCCCAAATGACCTCCCACTGGTACCTCATGTGCAACTCGCAACACCGCCTTGCTATACCCTGCCGGCAATACTACTTGATGAACTTATGCCCACTTTTCATCCGCCTGCATTTTTAAAGGTCTCCATTTTCTCATCAATAATCACGGTAATAACACTCTGGTTTATAGTCACATTCCTCTACCGTATATGTTTTCTGATATATCCGTTTTATTTTTATATCTTTCTGTTGTAACTCCGCCAATTTTCCTGAACTAAAAATAACCGCCTCATCCTCCTCCTGTTCTTGTTCTTTTTCAACCATCTGATCAAAAATCGTTTCTGATAATTGCACTTCAACTTCATCTTCAATCTTAGATTTCTCCTCTTGACGTAACCAATGACTTTGCGACCTTGTTACTACACAATCCGGAAAAATCCCAGGATATTAGTCCTTCAACGCTTCAGGTGTCTGATTTTCCACTGGCGTATCAACCACATTAGGCATCACTCCCACTTGCGATCCAGCTATATCATTACCCAAGGTAAGCTGTATTCCTGGACAAGATAGTTTCTCTATTACTCCTACTATCACTTCACCACTCTTCACTGTAATTTCCAACCTTACCTTGTATAATGGAACGCCACTCTTCTCAGCCTAAATTCCACATATTACCACCTTTACTGGCAACATTCTTCCGAACGTACATAACTCATCATCTCTTACCATTAAAAATTGCCTAGTTCCCGTATCTCTTAAAATTGTGACTTATTTACCTACTCCTCCTGATACACGTGAGTAAACTTTACCCACACAAGTAAATTCTTGAAACACATCTGGCACCTTCTTATCAATCACCTCTTGAACAGTCTGTGCAATCTATTGCACCTAATTCGTTTCCCTTGGGATTTCCTTTACCACTCTAACAAACCCTTACCCTGTTTTACCACATCAACCTTCCCAGTGCTTTTCTTCAGCCACCAGCACTGTGACTTTACATGGCCTAGTTGATTACAGTCAAAACATTTGAAACTTTTCATTTATTTTCCACCCTCCTGGATTTCAATTTAAATCTGAGGTATACTCTCCTTTTTATCTCCCAACAGATCACCTTTACCTTTGCCACTTGAGTGTTTCTCATGTCCCCCGTTTCTATCCCTCACAGGCTGAAACTGATGTCGGAAACCAAGCTTTGATTTATGAACTAATTCATAATCATCTGCCATTTCCGCTGCTAATCTCGCAGTTTTAACCCTCTGCTCTTCCACATGAGTTCTCACTATATGAGGAATTGAATTTTTAAACTCCTCCAAAAGTATAATTTCTCTGAGAGCTTCATACGTTTGGTCTATTTTCAAAGTCCTTATCCACCTATCAAAATTACTGGTTGACCCTTTCAAACTCCATGTATGTTTGACCAAATTATTTTCTTAATTTTCTAAACCTTTGTCTGTACGTTTCAGGCACTAGTTCATATGCACTTAAGATGGATTTTTTCACCACCTCATACGTCCCATATACCTCCTCCGGTACAGTGGGTTAGCACTGCAGCCTCACGGCGCCGAGGTCCCAGGTTCGATCCTGGCTCTGACTCACTGTCCATGTGGAGTTTTCACATTCTCCCCGTATTTGCGTGGGTTTCGCCCCCACAACCCAAATATGTGCAGGGTAGGTGGATTGGCCATGCTAAATTGCCCCTTAATTGGAAAAAATCAATTTGGTACTCTAAATTTATGTATTTATAAAACAAAAAAAAAAGAAATGATGACTCAGGTGCAGGAAATATTGGACAAACCTGGTGGGACAACCTAACCGAGGTACATAAGTAAAACGCAGCGTAAGTTCGAAAGCCGATGCCAATCGTGTCCTGTTTGGCACAGTTGCGAGGCACAGATTTAAAAAGCGCGGGAGCTGCGTGTCGGAGTGGAGATTTAAAAAGCGCGGGAGGTGCAAGTTGGAGGGGAGATTTAAAAAGCGTGGGAGCTGCGAGTCGGAGCGTAGATTTAAAAAGCGCGGGAGCTGCGAGTCGGAGCGGAGATTTAAAAAGCGCGGGAGCTGCGAGTCGCAGTGGAGATTTAAAAAGAGCGGGAGCTGCGAGTCGGAGCGGAGATTTAAAAAGCGCCGGGTGAGATTTAAAAAGCGCCGGAGCTGCGAGTCGCAGCGGAGATTTGAAAAGCGCGGGAGCTGCGAATCGGAGCGGAGATTTAAAAAGCGCGGGAGCTGCGAGTCGGAGCGTAGATTTAAAAAGTGCGGGAGCTGGGAGTCGGAGCGTAGATTTAAAAAGCGCAGGAGCTGGGAGTCGGAGCGGAGATTTAAAAAGAGCTGGAGCTGCGAGTCGGAGCAGAGATTTAAAAAGAGCGGGAGCTGCGAGTCGGAGCGGAGATTTAAAAAGTGCGGGAGGTGGGAGTCGGAGCGGAGATTTAAAAAGCGCGGGAGGTGGGAGTCGGAGCGTAGATTTAAAAAGCGCAGGAGCTCCGAGTCGGAGCGGAGATTTAAAAAGCGTGGGAGCTGCGAGTCGGAGCGGAGATTTAAAAAGAGCAGGAACTGCGAGTCGGAGCGGAGATTTAAAAAGCGCAGGAGCTGCGAGTCGGAGCGGAGATTTAAAAAGCGAGGGAGCTGCGAGTCGGAGCGGAGACTTAAAAAGCACCGGAGCTGCGAGTCGGAGCGGAGATTTAAAAAGAGCGGGAGCTGCGAGTCGGAGCGGAGATTTAAAAAGCGCGGGAGCTGCGAGTCGGAGCGGAGATTTAAAAAGAGCGTGAGCCGCGACACAGAGCGGAGATTTAAATAGCGCGGGAGCTGCGAGTCGGAGCGGAGATTTAAAAAGAGCGGGAGCAGCGAGTCGGAGCAGATATTTAAAAAGAACGGGAGCTAGGAGTCGAAGCGGAGATTTACAAAGAGCGGGAGCTACGAGTCGGAGCGTAGATTTAAAAAGTGCGGGAGCTGGGAGTCGGAGCGTACATTTGAAAAGCGCAGGAGCTGGGAGTCGGAGCGGAGATTTAAAAAGAGCAGGAGCTGCGAGTCGGAGCAGAGATTTAAAAAGCGCGGGAGCTGCGAGTCGGAGGGGAGATTTAAAAAGCGCCGGAGCTGCGAGTCGGAGCGGAGATTTAAAATGAGCGGGAGCTGCGAGTCGGAGCGGAGATTTAAAAAGCGCGGGTGCTGCGAGTCGGAGCGGAGATTTAAAAAGAGCGGGAGCCGAGAGTCGGAGCGGAGATTTAAATAGCGCGGGAGCTGCGAGTCGGAGCGGAGATTTAAAAAGAGCGGGAGCTGCGAGTCAAAGAACAACAAAGAACAAAGAAATGTACAGCACAGGAACAGGCCCTTCGGCCCTCCAAGCCCGTGCCGACCATACTGCCCGACTAAACTACAATCTTCTACACTTCCTGGGTCCGTATCCTTCTATTCCCATCCTATTCATATATTTGTCAAGATGCCCCTTAAATGTCCCTATCGTCCCTGCCTCCACTACCTCCTCCGGTAGTGAGTTCCAGGCACCCACTACCCTCTGCGTAAAAAACTTGCCTCGTACATCTACTCTAAACTTTGCCCCTCTCACCTTAAACCTATGCCCCCTAGTAATTGACCCCTCTACCCTGGGGAAAAGCCTCTGACTATCCACTCTGTCTATGCCCCTCATAATTTTGTATACCTCTATCAGGTCGCCCCTCAACCTCCTTCGTTCCAGTGAGAACAAACCGAGTTTATTCAATCGCTCCTCATAGCTTATGCCCTCCATACCAGGCAACATTCTGGTAAATCTCTTCTGCACCCTCTCTAAAGCCTCCACATCCTTCTGGTAGTGTGGCGACCAGAATTGAACACTATACTCCAAGTGTGGCCTAACTAAGGTTCTATACAGCTGCAACATGACTTGCCAATTCTTATACTCAATGCCCCGGCCAATGAAGGCAAGCATGCCGTATGCCTTCTTGACTACCTTCTCCACCTGTGTAGCCCCTTTCAGTGATCTGTGGACCTGTACTCCTAGATCTCTTTGACTTTCAATACTCCTGAGGGTTCTACCATTCACTGTATATTCCCTACCTGCATTAGCCCTTCCAAAATGCATTACCTCACATTTGTCCAGGTTAAACTCCATCTGCCATCTCTCCGCCCAAGTCTCCAGACAATCTAAATCCTGCTGTATCCTCAGACAGTCCTCATCGCTATCCGCAATTCCACCAACCTTTGTGTCGTCTGCAAACTTACTAATCAGACCAGTTACATTTTCCTCCAAATCATTTATATATACTACAAAGAGCAAAGGTCCCAGCACTGATCCCTGTGGAACACCACTGGTCACAGCCCTCCAGCCCTCCAGTCGGAGCGGAGGTTTAAAAAGAGCGGGAGCTGCGAGTCGGAGCGGAGATTTACAGAGAGCGGGAGCTACGAGTCGGAGCGTAGATTTAAAAAGCGCAGGAGCTGGGAGTCGGAGCGGAGATTTGAAAAGAGCAGGAGCTGCGAGTCGGAGCAGAGATTTAAAAAGCGCGGGAGCTGCGAGTCGGAGGGGAGATTTAAAAAGAGCAGGAACTGAGAGTCGGAGCGGTGATTTCAGAAGCGCGGGAGCTGCGAGTTGGAGCGGAGATTTAAAAAGTGGCTGAGCTGCGAGTCGGAGCGGAGATTTAAACAGAGCGGGAGCTGCGAGTCGGAGCGGAGAGTTAAAAAGCGCGGGAGCTGCGAGTCGGAGTGGAGAATTAAAAAGAGCGGGAGCCGCGAGTCAGAGCGGAGATTTAAATAGCGTGGGAGCTGCGAGTCGGAGCGGAGATTTAAAAAGAGCGGGAGCTGCTAGTCGGAGCGGAGATTTAAAAAGAGCGGGAGCTGCGAGTCGGAGCAGAGATTTAAAAAGAACGGGAGCTACGAGTCGGAGCGGAGATTTACAAAGAGCGGGAGCTACGAGTCGGAGCAGAGATTTAAAAAGAGCGGGAGCTGCGAGTCGTAGCGGAGATTTAAAAAGATCGCGGCCTAGTTTCGGGAGCCGTGCGGAGGAGGAGCATTCTCTGCCAGGGAGAGAACCTGAGAACATGTTAGGCCCTCAGAAGGTCAGTAAGTGATTTTTACTCATTTTTAATTTTATTACCTTTTCAAATTGTGTGTGTGTGTGAGGGGGGGGGGGAGGGGGGGGAACTGAAGTGACATCACATAAAAGCTGAGACCTGAGTGGCTGGTTGGGAATCTACACTAAATTTAAAAAAATTCAGCATTGCTAACTAATTAAACATAATGTGGAGATGCCGGCGTTGGACTGGGGTGACTGGGGTGACTGTAATTAAACATAATTGCTTAATTATAATTCAGAGGGGTATCTAAGCCAGAGATGGGAGAGTACTATATTTAGCTTTCACATTTATAGTAGAAATCTAGTGCTAGGACACAGATAGTTAACAGTAACTTTTTTGTTAAAAAAAAATTTAACTTTTAATTTTAATTTACAAATTAATTGACGCAATTTCAGTTACAGGGGTGCAGTGCTCTGACTGTGAGATGTGGCAGAGATGTCCGGAAGGCTTCCAGCGTCCCTGATGGCTTCATCTGCAGAAAGTGCACCCAACTTGGAGCTCCACACAGACCGCATGGTTCGGTTGGAGAAGCAATTGGATGCACTTAGGAGCATGCAGGTGGCGGAAAGCGTCATAGATCGCAGTTATATAAATGTGGTCACACCCAAGGTGCAGGCAGAGAAATGGGTGACCACCAGAAAGGGCAGGCAGTCAGTGCAGGAATCCCCTGTGGTTGTCCCCCTCTCGAACAGGTATACGCCTTTGGATACTGTCGCGGGGGATAGCCTATCAGGGGAAAACAGCAGCAGCCAGAGCAGCGGCACCACGGCTGGCTCTGATGTTCAGAAGGGAGGGTCAAAGCGCAGAAGAGCAATAGTAATAGGGGACTCTATAGTCAGGGGCACAGATAGGCTCTTCTGCGGACGTGAAAGAGACTCCAGGATGGTATGTTGCCTCTTTGGTGCCAGGGCGCAGGATGTCTCCGATCGGGTAGAGGGCATCCTGAAGGGGGAGGGCAAACAGGCAGAGGTCGTTGTACATATTGGTACTAACGACATAGGCAGGAAGGGGCATGAGGTCCTGCAGCAGGAGTTCAGGGAGCTAGGCAGAAAGTTAAAAGACAGGACCTCGAGGGTTGTAATCTCGGGATTACTCCCTGTGCCACGTGCCAGTGCGGCTAGAAATAGGAAGATAGAGCAGACAAACACGTGGCTAAACAGCTGGTGTAGGAGGGAGGTTTTCCGTTATCTGGACCACTGGAGCTCTTCCGGGGCAGGTGTGACCGATATAAGAAGCACGGGTTGCATCTAAACTGGAGAGGCATAAATATCCTGGCCGCGAGGTTTGCTAGTGTCACACGGGAGGGTTTAAATTAGTATGGCAGGGGGGTGGGCACGGGGGCAATAGGTCAGAAGTTGAGAGCATTGAGGGAAAACTAGGGAATAGGGACAGTGGGGCTCTGAGGCAGAGCAGACAGGGAGAGGTTGCTGAACACAGCGGGTCTGGTGGCCTGATGTGCATATGTTTTAATGCAAGAAGTTTTACGGGTAAGGCAGATGAGCTTAGAGCTTGGATTAGTACTTGGAACTATGATGTTGTTGCCATTACAGAGACCTGGTTGATGGAAGGGCAAGATTGGCAGCTAAACGTTCCAGGATAGAGATGTTTCAGGCGGGATAGAGAGGGATGTAAAAGGGGTGACGGAGTTGCGCTACTGGTGAGTAAGAATATCACAGCTGTACTACGGGAGGACACCTCAGAGGGCAGTGATGCTATATGGGTGGAGATCAGGAATAAGAAGGGTGCAGTCACAATGTTGGGGGTTTACTACAGGCCTCCCAACAGCCAGCGGGAGATAGAGGAGCAGATAGGTAGCCAGATTTTGGAAAAGAGTAAAAACAACAGGGTTATGGTGATGGGAGACTTCAACTTCCCCAATATTGACTGGGACTCATTTAGTGCCAGGGGCTTCGACGGGGCAGAGTTTGTAAGGAGCATCCTGGAGGGCTTCTTAAAACAATATGTAGAGAGTGCAACTAGGGAAGGGGCGGTACTGGACCTGGTATTGGGGAATGAGCCCGGCCAGGAGTTAGAAGTTTCAGTAGGGGAGCATTTCGCAAACAGTGACCACAATTCAGTAAGTTTTAAAGTGGTGGTGGAGAAGGATAAGAGTGGTCGTAGGATGCATGTGCTAAATTGGGGGAAGGCTAATTCTAACAATATTAGGAGGGAAAGGAAGAACATAGATTGTGGGCGGATGTTTGAGGGCAAATCAACATCTGACATATGGGAGGCTTTCAAGTGTCAGTTGAAAGGACCGGCATGTTCCTGTGAGGAAGAAGGATAAATACGGCAATTTTCGTGAACCATGGATAACGTGAGATATTGTAGGCCTCGTCAAAAAGAAAAAGGAGGCATTTGTCAGGGCTAAAATGCTGTGAACAGACGAAGCCTGTGTGGAATATAAGGAATGTAGGAAGTAACTTAAGCAAGGAGTCAGGAGGGATAGAAGGGGTCACGAAAAGTCATTGCCAAATAGGGTTAAGGAAAATCCCAAGGCGTTTTACACGTACATAAAAAGCAAGAGGGAAGCCAGGGAAAAGGTTGGCCCACTGAAGGATAGGCAAGGGAATCTATGTGTGGAGCCAGAGGAAATGGGCGAGGTACTAAATGAATATTTTGCATTAGTATTCACCAAAGAGAAGGAATTGGTGGATGTTGAGTCTGGAGGAGGGTGTGTAGATAGCCTGGGTCACATTGAGATCCAAAAAGACGAGGTGTTGGGCGTCTTAAAAAATATTAAGGTAGATAAGTCCCCAGGGCCTGATGGGATCTACCCCAAGAAAACTGAAGGAGGCTGGAGAGGAAATTGCTGAGGCCTTTACAGAAATCTTTGGATCCTCACTGTCTTCAGGTATTGCCCCGGAGGACTGGAGAATAGTCAATGTTGTTCCTCTGTTTAAGAACGGTAGCAAGGATAATCCAGGGAACTACAGGCCGGTGAGCCTTACTTCAGTGGTAGGGAAATTACTGGAGATAATTCTTCGAGACAGGATCTACTCCCATTTGGAAGCAAATGTACGTATTAGTGAGAGGCAGAATGGTTTTGTGAAGGGGAGGTCGTGTCTCACTAACTTGATAGAGTTTTTCTAGGAGGTCACAAAGATGATTGATGCAGGTAGGGCAGTGGATGTTGTCTATATGGACTTCAGTAAGGCCTTTGACAAGGTCCCTCATGGTAGACTACTACAAAAGGTGAAGTCACACGGGATCAGGGGTGAGCTGGCAAGGTGGATACAGAACTGGCTAGGTCACCGAAGGCAGAGAGTAGCAATAGAAGGATGCTTTTCTAATTGGAGGTCTGTGACCAGTGGTGATCGCAGGGACCAGTGCTGGGACCGTTCTGTTTGTAGTATATATAAATGATTTTGAGGAAAATGTAACTGGTCTGATTAGTAAGTTTGCAGACGCCACAAAGGTTGGTGGAATTGCGGATAGCGATGAGGACTGTCAGAGGATACAGCAGGATTTAGATTGTTTGGAGACTTGGGCGGAGAGATGGCAGATGGAGTTTAATCCGGACAAATGTGAGGTCATGCATTTTGGAAGGTCTAATGCAGGTATGGAATATACAGTGAATGTTAGAACCCTCAAGAGTAATGAAAGTCAGAGAGGTCTAGGAGTACAGGTCCACAGGTCACTGAAAGGGGCAACTCAGGTGGAGAAGGTAGTCAAGAAGCAGACGGCATGCTTCCCTTCATTGGCCAGGGCATTGAGTATAAGAATTGTCAACTCATGTTGCAGCTGTATAGAACCTTAGTTACCTCACTTGGAGTATAGTGTTCAATTCTGGTCGCCACACTACCAGAAGGATGTGGGGGCTTTAGAGAGGTTTCAGAAGAGATTTACCAGAATGTTGCCTGGTATGGCGGGCATTAGCTATGAGGAGCGGTTGAATAAACTCGGTTTGTTCTCACTGGAACGAAGGAGGTTGAGGGAAGTCCTGATAGAGGTCTACAAAATTATGAGTGGCATAGACAGAGTGGATAGTCAGAGGCTTTTCCCCAGGGTAGACGGTTCAATTACGAGGGGGCATAGGTTTAAGGTGAGAGGGGCAAGGTTTAGAGTAGATGCACGAAGCAAATTTTTTTACGCAGAGGGTAGTGGGTGCCTGGAACTCGCTACCGGAGGAGGTGGTGGAAGCAGGGACGATAGTGACATTTAAGGGGCATCTTGACAAATACATGAATAGGATGGGAATAGAGGGATACGGACCCAGGAAGTGTCGAAGATTGTAGTTTAGTCGGGCAGCATGGTCGGCACGGGCTTGGAGGGCCGATGGGCCTGTTCCTGTGCTGTACATTTCTTTGTTTTACGTTCTTTGTTCAGAGGAGGTCGTGAGGACGCTCCGCAGGCAGCTAGTTGCGAAAGAGACAAATGAGGGGAACTATAGTGAATGTGAAAAGATTAATGAGCACTCCGGGAACAATTGGCAGCTAAAGATAAAGAGATGGCTGATGTGAAACGGGCACACCAATCTTGTTTACTTCACCTTAGCAGCTTTCAGACCCAGTACGATAAAGCCGACCAAGATACACAGTGCGCAGTCCTGGTACGAGACGAGACAGAACAGCAGGTAGCACAGTTAACGAGACAGTGCGCGGATTGGAAGGCAGCTTTACGAGCACTCCATTGCTCCACCACAGAACAAAGACAGAGCACAGTAGATCACGCGAAATGGAGACGACAAATAGAGAAGTTGCAGTCACTGTTGTCAGTGCAAAACGGATTCAGAGATACCTTTGGACAAGGGTTAGATGAGGAGAATGGCCCCAATTGGCAAGAACTAAATGAAACCGCCCATAGATATGTGGAGGATACCGAAAATCACAATAGAGCCCCCGGCCCCGAAAAGGAAAGCACCCGCATCACCGACTGCACAGGCAGCACAGACACCCATGAATCCAGTCAACAAAACAGCGCAGGTCATCGGATCGGGATGAGCCTGACTTTGTGTACACCACCCCACTAACCATCACCCAATTGAGAGATGCCTGCGCCAAAATTGAACCAATCGAACCCACAGCAGACCCACATAATTTATTTGAGAGAGTACGATGGCAAACGGTTATGTACGGTCTGCACGAAAGGGAGGAAGTTAAGCTTACAACCATGAGCCTTGACCCGTCCGTTAGCTCAGCTTTACCAGAACCACAGAATGTAGGAGGAGAACCTCTACAAGAAATGAAAACAGCTATTTTAGATCCGATTGTACAACAAGGGAGACCCCATAGAATGTTTGAACCGCAGTAAGGAAAAGAAGGGAGAGCATCCGACTGCATTTGCAGGTCGCCGCTGGATCCATTTTAAAGCCGTATTTGGGGATTTGACCCACGCACACTTAGATTCCGACGACACAATTAAATGGGCTCGCACTTCTGTCTCCCACGCCCCAGAAGCAGGTAAAAAGGCTTGTGTAAATTACCACCCCGCAGACGCCTCACATAATGAAGCTTGGGTGTTAAAGCGACTCTCCAGAGTTTGGGGATAATCCCTACATAGGAAGGCAGATCAGGAAAAGGCAGAGGCGAATATGCACCCAGTCCGGACTAATCAGGACACAGCATGGGTAAAAGAGAGCGGACATGAAGGACAGCATCCCAGAGAACAGGCACCACCAGGTTGCTGTAACTGTGGACACATGGGACATTACGTCCGCTAATGCAGACAAAACCTCCGAACCAGCAATGGCACCAGCAATCGAACGCCCCAACTCGGAACAATGTTAGGCCCATACATTGCATCAGCGCCCGTTCAGATAATGCATTAATCATCACCACAGATTGACGGTGTTCGGACTCTCCAACTTGGGTCTGCGACACACTCTGGACAAATCAGGCGGACCAGAAGTCACAGGCACAGTCCGGGGACACCAGTAGGACATTCCTTTGGGACACAGGAGGGTTCTGCACCACTTTAAACTCCTCCGCAATGTTTCAGTGCGACACATGGCCCACCACAGACACCATCACCCTTAGTGGATTTACAGGACATTACAGCAGGGATAGATATTCCCCCGTAGATATTCAGATAGGAACCAGAAACACCAGGCACTCCGTTGTTTTGTCGACTTGCCCCAAATAGCCGAGCACATTCTAGGAATCGACTATATGAGCTTCCACAACATTTCCATTGACCCCGTGAATTGGTGTGTATGGAAAATGGCCAAAACAGCGGGAGCCCTCCCCACGCTCACAGTCGGGGACTACGAACATAGGATTTTCTCAGTAGGAGACTATTGGTTTGGTCCGCAAACAATTAGTACAGACCAGACAATTAGAGAGGTCCTGAGAAAACATAAAGCATCCTTCGCCCAACACAAACACGATTGTGGGACGATCTCTGGCATGGTCATAATTTCAGGTCCCGATCCCAAGTCCCAGAAGCAATACGGTTTCCCACAGCAAGCCGAAAGTGAGATCTGAAAAGTCATCAATAGCTTACTAGATCAAGGAATAATTCGGCCCGTAGCCTCAACAAACAATGCCCCAATTTGGCGCGTAAAGAAACCCGACGGTTCATGGAGATTAATCATTGACTACCGAGAGCTCATCAAGGTCACGCCATGAGCATCCCCCACCGTTGCCACGGGTCACGAAACCATGTTCAAACAGGGGGTACACGCAAAGTACTTTACAGTGCTGGACATTAGCAATGGCTTCTGGCCCATCCCCTTAGATAAGGCCTGTCAATACAAGTTCGCGTTCACATTTCAAGGGCAGAAGTATACGTGGACATGTCTGCCGCAAGGTTTCCACAACTCCCCCTCCGTTTTTCACCGACATTTGGCCAACGAACTTTCCAATTTTTCCCGCCCCGACTGCCTTATTCAGTATGTGACCGACTTACTCCTACAGATGGACACAAAGGAAGTGCATGTTAAGCTTCTTTCAGAATTGCTAGGTCTCTTACAATCAATTGGATGCAAGGTTTACCCGAAAAAATCCCAGATCCTAAAATGAAAGGTCCTTTATTTAGGCACCATTAGGTTAGGCACTTCTCTACCCACGGGTATAGAGAGATTGAACAAACTAATTGAGTCAATATTCAAATTGCCCCGCCCCACAATGTCACTGCACTCCGGTCATTCTTAGGAATAGTTGGATATAGTAGGAACTGCATAGATGGTTTTGCCACAAAAGCAGCCCCACTCTCAGAGCTCCTTAAAAAGAACGCCCCATGGGAATGGCTTCCTCAGCACACGGACGCCATCGATGAATTAAAAGGCGCCCTGGGCAGAGCCACCGCTTTGCAAGTTCGAAACACACATTCTCCCTACGCCATAGTAGTAGCGACCATCGACCTAATCTATCAGCAATACTCCTACAGGAAAGACATGACTGCTTAGGACCCGTAGCCTATGCCTCACGAATTTTGGATCCTGTAGAGCAAGGATTATCAGCCTGCGAGCGGCACTTGCTCGCAGTCTTTTGGGCAGTGCAGTATTTTGATTATATCAAAGGCCTTAACCCAGTAAGGGTTTTAACTGAGCACACCCCAACGCAGCTGTTGTTTGATAGTAGGTTAAAGGGCGGTTCAGTCAGCAGGATTAGAGCAGGTGGCTGGCCAATGTTGTTACAGGGAAGGGACATGACAGTTCAACGTACAAAGACCCACACATTGTTCGTAGACAACCTTCAGTATGCAGGATCCCCACATGAGTGCCAGATCATTGCAGCCAAACACCACACAGGAACCTTTATTCCGAAGTCGCTACACTCACGAGCAAGCATCAGAACACAGAATCCCCAGACCACGGACAACACTTTAAAAATTTACTTAGGCTGTTCCTTCACCATTGTGAATGGAAAGAGAATGATTGGTTGTGGGATGTATGAGGAAGACGCCCAGGGAAGCGCATTAGAGGAAATTTCCGAAAAATTACTCGGCCACCAAGGATCACAAGCAGCCGAGTTAGCAGCTGTAGCATATGTAGTGCAGCAGCCAGATTCATTTCCGAGTCCAGCGGACATACATCCAGACAGGTTATATATCTGCAATAGTCTGACAGAATTCCTGCCCCTATGGGAATCTCGAGGATTCGTATCCGCTGATGGTAAACCACTACCCTCAGCCCCATTGTTGAAGCATATCCTTAAGACAGCAAGAGACCGCCCATATGGCATAATCAAGGCGAGAATCCATCATCGTTCCTCCCCATCGGGTAACGTAAAGGACTTAGCCAAGTCAGGATCACACCACGGACACTTTTTGTAAACCCCCCAAAAGTGAACTGATACACGCAGTCCAGGTTTAACAGACAAATATCGAAGATTTAGCCCAGGCCCAAAAGGCAGACGACACTCTAAAGCAGGTTTTAGACAGGGTAGCACGGTAGCATTGTGGATAGCACAATTGCTTCACAGCTCCAGGATCCCAGGTTCGATTCAGGCTTGGGACACTGTCTGTGCAGACTCTGCACATCCTCCCTGTCTGTGCGTGGGTTTCCTCCGGGTGCTCCCGTTTCCTCCCACAGTCCAAAGATGTGCGGGTCAGATGGATTGGTTGTTCTAAATTGCCCTTAGTGTCCAAAGTTGCCCTTAGTGTTGGGTGGTGTTGCTGGGTTATGGGGATGGGGTGGAGGTGTTGACCTTGGGTAGGGTGCTTTTTCCAAGAGCTGGTGCAGACTCGATGGGCCGAATGGCCTCCTTCTGCACTGTAAATTATGTGTAATGTCCCAGCCCCCTACGACAAATTCAAGGACACACTGACGGTACAGGACGGAATAATTTTGAAAAATAGAATTTATGTGGTCCCCACCCAGGACAGAAACCAGATAATTTACCAGTTTCGTGACGGACACGGACATCAGGAGATAGACAATACAATTGCCCATTTAAGACCTTTGTGCTAATCCCTCATTTAAAAGCCGACGTCATGCATTATGTTGAGAATTGTTTAATCTGTGCACAGAACAATTCTGAAAGGTACTTAAAGGAAGGACAATTGAGAAATACCCGACCTGTTAATGGGCTATGGGCTATGGGCAAATTTACAGTTCAACTACATTGGTGTCCCCCCCCCCCCCCCCCCCCCCCGCAGAAATGGTGTAAATATGTATTAGTAGTCATCAACACCTTTACAAAATGGGTAGAAGCATTACATCCCGGACGAACACAGCGAAAGCAGGAGCTAAGATTTTGACCCAACAGATATTTACACGCTGTGGTATTCCCGCAGCATTGAGTCAGACACAGGTTCCCATTTCACCGGCAGATCCATGCAAAATGTCCTAACGATTTTTGGAATCACGAAAAATTTCACATAGCGTATCACCCCAATCCAGTGGCATTGTTGAACGAATGAATCGCACCTTGAAAGCTACTATTAGGAAAATGGTGCAATAGCCTATCACCACATGGGACAAAGTCCTCCCATTCGCCCTCATGTTTATTAGGAACACAGTATCCAGTTCCAGAGGTTTCACCCCCCACACTCTCATGACCGGACGGCCCTTGAAAGGAACTGAATATTTATTAGGTCTCGATTTGGCAAGCCCCACAGTCACCGCCCTCCCCAGGAAAACGCAGTCCATCAAGTCACGGAAAATATTAAAGAAGCACAGCTCGCTGCAGCTGTCCGACTCGGCGCTAGGAAAAAGCAGAGTAAGGCCTGCATTGATAAAACAGTCCACCCGTAGACTATACAATGAGCAAATGATAGTTTCCGTGTACAATCCCATGTCGTACGTCTCCTCTAAATTTGCAGGACCCTACTCCATTTCGGACAAAGTGAGCCCCTCTGTGTACAACATAACATTAGCCAATTGTAAACCGGGTTGGTTCCACATCAACCACCTCAAAGTCGATGGAACCCAATGTAGCCACTCCCACTACGTCTCCTTGGCAATAGCAGACGGTTCCGCCCCGCCCATCGACAACCTAGTCCAACCCTCCCCCAGCCATGACAGCACGTCCACGCCCACGGACCAGACCTTGTCTCTGCCCACACGTATCACTTTCCACCTTGAGCTTGATTCAGACGATAGCGCCAGCCTTCCCGGATTGACCACGATCACTGACCACTGGTACAACCTCCCCGGCCCCAGTCACTCCAGCCCCTGGAACCAAGACCAGGACATGTTTGGCCCCCAATATTCCCTTCCAACGCCAGAGTCACCGCCACCGCGAGACAACAGTAAATTTCCCTTTGCTGATACCACCTCTCAAGACAAGTGAACCCCTCTTTGGCAGCGCGACAACTTTTGTAGACTCGTAAGACATGACGATTCGGATTCCACGACGGCCCACGCGGCCACGGCACGAAAACGGCAGACTCGAGTCTGTCAACCGAGAGATGGTGACGATTCCGAGTCTTCATCCCGTTACGGTTACCCTTTTACAACGCTTTTTGATACAGAACCCTATGGTGTCAGGGTGATGAGGAAAAAGGAGCAGCATAAGAATTAAGGTGGCCTACTTCCTGATGGAGCCTGCCCGCCTTATTTCCTTCTATCTTTCCTATTGCGACATGGTTATAATTAATGTCGGCCAAACACGCAATTTCTTGATACAGTCATACTTACTCTTCCGATGTAATTTACTGACCAATGGCCGTTAAACGAACAATTGTTGGATCTCACATGTATTACAAATTCTTTCCGCTCGTTTCGGTCACCCAGGTAGTGGAGTAACGGCACTAATCCCCGGCCTGCCTGAGGACAACAAGTGCATCCGGCCAGTTAAGCTCGGGTATGGAGCAACGGCACTGACCACCGCCCGACACGGGAATCCCACCCAGTCTCGCCCTGCCGCGGCCCACACCTACCTCATGTTCCCGTCACTTTGAGTACTCCGAAATGGTTC
This sequence comes from Scyliorhinus torazame, assembly GCF_047496885.1. NCBI lineage: Eukaryota > Metazoa > Chordata > Chondrichthyes > Carcharhiniformes > Scyliorhinidae > Scyliorhinus > Scyliorhinus torazame. The sequence goes on along the minus strand of NC_092726.1, from coordinate 134,317,415 downwards.
TTTACACTTTGCACTGTCTTTTGCGGGTCTTAGTATTCCCTGCTCTGCTCTTTATTGAGGTTTAAAGAATGCCCTTTGCCACAGTTTGTGCACTCATCCCTTTACCTTCCGCGACCCTCTGGTCGTTCCCCACCTGCTATTTACACGTTTGACACACTTGGTTGCCACAGATTCTGCTGTACGCGAACCACCTCTGGACCCTGGGACGAAGAAACTTTATAAAACAGGCCGCCCTAAAATTCGGCGAGTTAAGAATGAGCCTCAATCATCAATGGTTTTCGTAAAGAAAAGACTGGACGGTGAAATTGTCCACCCACTCCCCGCATCGACCACAAGCTGCGAGATTCTCTGCACTGAAAATGACTTTTTTTTTGTCGCGTGCCTTTTCTCTAAAAAACGTTATTTCTAAAGAAAAAAAATGAGGGAGTCACACATGGTGACCAATCTAACGGGTAATTGAAGTTCTGACAGGAACAGAAACAAAACGAGATGTTAACCAACGATAATAACAGATATTATGCTTGCACCCCCAGGAATATATGAAGAACGGAAGACAGAAGAAGACAGGAATGATGACCTCCATTGTGATCATGGCTGGGCTCCTACAACTGCGTGCGTTACAAGCCTCTGTACCCTACACTACACCAGCCCCGAACATGACCACGCAACATGATACCGCTAGCCCGGAAACCACACCACAAATAGAGATAAACACTGAAAGCCCCACTTAGTACGATAACATTGTTAAATGACATTCCCTTTCCTGCACACGATAACCTGCAGTGTCATCCAGACACTTAGACTCCGCAAATGGCGAAAAAGAGCCTCCGGCTTCCCGATATATACACCCCCAGCCCCCTTCTTCGGAATTCACCCAACCCAACAAACAATGTTACCACCGATAAAAATAAAGATTGTACATCTGTCATGCGAGAGTGCCTTTAAGAACTGGATGTGTAAGCAATGTAACTTTAAGAAAACAGTGATGTCATAGAGTGGGTGGAGCTCAGCTCAGTTCAGCCATTTTGCAGTTTAGTTTAGTTTTGCAGTTGGGAGGAAAAGAGCTGTGTGTGTGTCTGTGTTTTGCAGTGAGCTGGATCTCTGCCATGAAAGACTATCTCTGGATCATGTGGGTGATTTAAACTTGTAATAGTGAAGCCTTTAACCTGATGTGATTTTGTTTAAAGGTGTTCAGTCTCTTGGAAGTTTGAAGGAACATTTTCAGGAATTATTTACTTTTGCAATATTTTCAGAGTTACCTTTGAAGTAAGGGGTGTTAAGAGATCCAATGTTTATTTAAGATGTTAAGTTGGGTTCATGGAATAAACAGTGTTTAGGGAAAAACCCGTGTGCTAGGAAAAGCAACAAATCCATTAAAGGGAGAGATTGATTGAACTCCATGACACATTTTGGGTATCTGAAAACGCCTCACCCATAACAAATGGGAGCTCGTCCGGGATAAAAGTGTATCTATTGGATTGTCTTTTGTGAACTTAAAGACAGTGAAGGATTGTTGCTTTTCCAGTGTGGTATTTTAGTTTACGTGGGGAGGGTGTTGTCAACAATGGCTCTTTCAGAGGCGCAGACGTTTTTGAGGGTGAAGAATGTCACATGTAGTACTTTACGGACAGAAACGAAAAGCAGACTGTTAGATTTGGCAAGAACATTGCAGTTCACATTACCTGACAAAATGCGAAAAGATGAGGTAATTATGGCGGTGGTTAAGCATTTCAAATTGCCTGAGAAAGAGTTTGACTCATTGGAAATGGCAAAAATTCAGTTGCAAATTAAACAAAGGGAACATGAGAAAGAATTAAAGCGGCTTGCATACGAGAGTGAGAGAGAGGAAAACGAAATAGAAAGAGAGAGTGAGGAAAAAGAAAAGGAGAGAGAAGAAAGGAGAAAAGAAAGAATGGCTCAAGCAGAATAAAAAGAAAAAGAAAGGGAGATACAGATCAGGGAAAAAGATAAAGAGAGGGAGTTTGAACTTCAGAAAATGGCCATGAAACATGACAATCAGTTAAAATTGGTAGACGTCAAGGGAAACGTACAGTTGGATGATAGTGACGAGGATAGTGAGAAAGAGCGTCATAGTCGAAGGCTTGGTGGGAATCTATTTAAATATGTCCAAGCATTGCCAAGATTTGACGAAAAGGAATTGGTAGTCTTTTTCATTTCATTTGAGAAGGTAGCTAAACAAATGAAATGGCCACAGGACATGTGGGTGTTACTGATTCAAACAAAGCTGGTACTTAGAGCTAGTGAAATGTTTGCATCACTACCGGAGGAGGTATCTGGAACGTATGAGGAGGTGAAGAAATCCATCTTAAGTGCATATGAGCTAGTGCCTGAAGCTTACAGAAAAAGTTTTAGAAATTTAAGGAAAGAATTTGGTCAAACGTTCATGGAGTTTGAAAGGCTCAAACAGAGTCATTTTGATAGGTGGATAAGGGCTTTGAAAATAGACCGAACGTATGAAGCTCCCACAGAAATTATACTTTTTAAGGAGTTTAAAAATTCAATTCCTGATGTAGTGAGAACTCATGTGGAAGAACAGAGGGTTAAAACTGCGAGATTAGCAGCGGAAATGGCAGATGATTATGAATTAGTTCATGAATCAAAGATGGGTTTCCGACATCAGTTTCAGCCGGTGAGGGATAGAAACTGGGGACATGAGAAATACTCAAGTAGTAAAGGTAAAGGTGATCTGATGGGAGACAATAAAGAGAATGTATCTCAGAATAACAAAGAAATCCAAGAGGGTGGAAATAAATGAAAACCTTCAGATATGTTCACTGTAATAAACCAGGCCATGTAAAATCACCATAAGACCATAAGACACAGGAGCGGAAATAAGGCCATTCGGCCCATCGAGTCCACTCCACCATTCAATCATGGCTGATTTCAACTCCATTTACCCGCTCTTTCTCCGTAGCCCTTAATTCCTCGAGAAATCAAGAATTTATCAACTTATGTCTGAAAGACACTCAACGTCCCGGCCTCCACCGTCCTCTGTGGCAATGAATTCCACAGACCACCACTCTCTGGCTGAAGACATTTCTCCTCATCTCTGTTCTAAAGTGACTCCCTTTTATTATAAGGCTGTGCCCCCGGGTCCTATTCTCCCCTGCTAATGGAAACAACTTCCCTACGTCCACCCTATCTAAGCCATTCATTATCTTGTAAGTTTCTATTAGACCTCCCCTCAACCTCCTAAACTCCAATGAATATAATCCCAGGATCCTCAGATGGCCATCGTATGTTAGGTCTACCATTCCTGGGATCATCCGTGTGAATATCCGCTGGACCCGCTCCAGTGCCAGTATGTCCGTCCTGAGGTGTGGGGCCCAAAATTGTTCACAGTATTCTAAATGGGGCCTAACTAATGCTTTATAAAGCTTCAGAGGTACATCCCTGCATTTATATTCCAAGCCTCTTGAGATAAATGACAACATTGCATTTGCTTTCTAAATTACGGACTCAACCTGCAAGTTTACCTTTAGAGAATCCTGGACTAGGACTGCCAAGTCCCTTTGCACTTCAGCATTATGAATGTTGTCACCATTTAGAACATAGTCCATGCCACTATTCTTTTTTCCAAAGTGCAAGACCTCGCACTTGCCCACGTTGAATTTCATCAGCCATTTCATGGACCACTCTCCTAAACTGTCTAAATCTTTCTGCAGCCTCCCCACCTCCTCCATACTACAAGCCCCTCCACCTATCTTTGTATCATCGGCAAACTTAGCCAGAATGCCCCCAGTCCTGTCATCTAGATCGTTAAGAAACAAAGAGAACAGCTGTGGCCCCAACACTGAACCCTGCGGGACACCACTCGTCACCGGTTGCCATTCCGAAAAAGAATCTTTTATCCCAACTCTCTGCCTTCTGCCTGACAGCCAATCGTCAATCCATGTTAGTACCTGGCCTCGAAAACCATGGGCCCTTATTTTACTTAGCAGTCTCCCGTGAGGCACCTTATCAAAGGCCTTTTGGAAGTCAAGATAGATAACATCCATTGGCTCTCCTTGGTCTAACCTATTTGTTATCTCTTCAAAGACCTCTAACAGGTTTGTCAGGCACGACCTCCCCTTACTAAATCCATGCTGACTTGTCCTAATCCGACCCTGCACTTCCCAGAATTTAGAAATCTCATCCTTAACAATGGATTCTAGAATCTTGCCAACAACCGAGGTGAGGCAAATTGGCCTATAATTTTCCATCTTTTTCCTTGTTCCCTCCTTGAACAGGGGGGTTACAACAGCGATTTTCCAATCCTCTGGGACTTCCCCTGACTGCACTGACTTTTGAAAGATCATAACTAAAGCATCCACTATTTCTTCAGCTATATCCTTTAGAACTCTAGGATGTAGCCCATCTGGGCCCGGAGATTTATCAATTTTTGGACCTCTTAGTTTCTCTAGCACTTTCTCCTTCGTGATGGCTACCATATTCAACTCTGCCCCCTGACTGTCCTGAATTGTTGGGCTATTACTCATGTCTTCTACTGTGAAGACTAATGCAAAGTACGCATTTAGTTCCTCAGCTATTTCCTTGTCTCCCATCACGAGATTACCAGCGTCATTTTGGAGCGGCCCAATGTCAACTTTTGCCTCCCGGTTGTTTTTACTGTATTTAAAGACAATTTTACTGTCATTCCTAATGTTACTGGCTAGCCTACCTTCATAATTGATCCTCTCTTTCCTTATTTCTCTCTTTGTTATCCACTGTTTGTTTTTGTAGCCTTCTCAACCTTCTGACTTCTCACTACTCTTTGCCACATTATAGGGTTTCTCTTTTGCTTTGATGCATTCGCTGAATTCCTTTGTCAGCCATGGCTGCCTAATCCACCTTCTGAAAACCTTTCTTTTCTTTGGGATGAACCTCTGTACTGTGTCCTCAATTACTCCCAGAAACTCCTGCCATTGCTGTTCTACTGTCTTTCCCAATAGGCTCTGCTCCCAGTCGATTTTCGTCAGTTCCTCCCTCATGCCCCTGTAGTTACCTTTATTTAACTGTCACACCTTTACATCTGATTCTACCTTCTTTCTTTCAAATTGGAGATTGAATTCTACCATATTATGATCACAGCCTCCTAAGTGCTCCCTTACTTTAATATCTTTAATCAAGTCTGGCTCATTACATAACACTAAGTCCAGCACAGCCTGTTCCCTGGTGGGCTCCATCACAAGCTGGTCCAAAAAACCCTCCTGTAAACATTCAATGAATTCCCTTTCCTTGGGTCCACTGGCAGCATTATTTACCCAGTCCACCTGCATATTGAAGTCCCCCATGATCACTGTGACCTTGCCTATCTGGCATGCACTTTCTATTTCGTGGTGCATTTTGTGCCCCTGGTCCTGACCACTGTTAGTAGGCCTGTACATAACTCCCATTATGTTTTTTTTGCCTTTGTGGTTCCTCAACTCTACCCACACAGACTCCACATCATCTGACCCTATGTCGTTTAGTGCGATTGATTTAATTTCATTCCTAATTAACAAGGCAACCCCGCCCCCTCTGCCCACCTCTCTGTCTTTTCGATAGGTTGTGAATCCCTGGATGTTTAAATGCCAGTCCTGAACCCCCTGCAACCACGTCTCTGTGATGCCTACCACATCATACCTGCCAGTCACAATCTGGGCCACAAGCTCATCTACCTTGTTCCGTACACTGCGCGCATTTAAATATAGCACCTTTAATTCTCTATTGAACAACCCTTTTTGTTTTCTTAGTGTGGTGGACCTTGGTTTACTGAGCCTTTCCATACACTGTGTCATATTTTGTGGGATGGGGACTATCGTAACCTCTCCTGAGTTTTGTCTTTTCATGCTTTTTTGTATTCCTAAGCAGCTACTCTTTCCACTGATTACTTCACCTCTTGGTTCCCTGACTTTCCCTCCCCCCCCCCCCCCCACCCACCCCCCTTACCAATCTCTAGATTGAACTCCTATTGACCACCCTATTTACTCTTTGCGCCAAAACACTGGTCCCAGCTCGGTTCAGGTGGAGACCATCCCAACGGTATAGGTCCCCCCGTCCCAAAACTGACGACAGTGTCCAATGAAAATGAACCCCTCTTTCCCACACCTCTCTTTCAGCCACGTGTTAACTTCCCTTATTCTTGCCTCCCTATGCCAATTTGCACGTGGTTCGGGTAGTAATCCGGAGGTTATGACCCTTGAGGACCTGTTTTTCAATTTGAATCCTACCTCTTTATAATCTCTAAACAGGTCCTCGTTTCTAGTCTTGCCTATGTTGTTGGTACCGACATGACCACAACAACTGGATCCTCCTCCCTCCCTCTCCAGTACATTTTCAAGCCGGTCAGAGATGTCCCGCACCCTAGCACCGGGCAGGCAACATACCATGCGGGACTCTTTATCCTGCTCACAAAGGATACTATCTATCCCCCTGATAATAGAATCCCCAACAACTATAACTTGCCTATTTACTCCCTCCCCTTGAATGGCCTGCTGAACCATGGTGCCTTGGTCAGCTAACTCATCCTTCCTGCAGCCCTGTTCACCATCCACACAGGGAGCAAGTGCCTCATACCTGTTGTACAGGGTCAAGGGCTGTGGCTCATGAGTTCCTGACTGCTGGTTCCCTTTACCTGCCTGACTTGCAGTCACACCCTGCTGTCCCTGGCCACTGGAAGGATTTAAACTACTTACACTGACAGGTGTGACTGTCTCCTGAAACACAGTGTCCAGGTAAGTCTCCCCCTCCCGGATGTGCCTCAGTGTTTGAAGCTCAGCCTCCAGCTCATCAACTCTGAGCCGGAGCTCTTCAAGCAGCCAACACTTACTGCAGATGTGGTCGCTGCAGCGCGCAATAGGATCTGCCAGCTCCCACATCAAGCAGCTCCAGCACATCACCTGACCAGCCATCACTAATTAATTAATTACTTTAATTTAAGTTTACGAGTTTAGCTGTGTTTTTAAAAAAATTTGGGGCAGATTTGCTATCAACCAATCAGATCACAGCTTCCCTCTGACATCACTTTTGGTTAAAAAAAATGGGAAACAGGAAGTTACCATTAGGTTTTTATCCACACAGAGACTGGTCCTCCTCCTCCGAACGGCTCCCGAAATTAGGCCCGGAGAAAGAGAGAGAATAAAACAGTAGGGAAAAAGCACCTTCTCCCACTCTTCACCGAATTACTTCACTGTACCAAGTTAACAAACTCTCACTCTGTCTGTGTCTCACTCACTCAGGCTGTGTCTCTTTGACCTGCGCAATGCTGGTGTTATGGCGCAATCACAGTGTTGGTGGTTGAAGAAAAGCACTGGGAAGGCTATTGTGGTAAAACAGGATAAGACTGGGATTTGTTAGAGCGGAAAAGGAAAGCCCAAGGGAAGCGAATGAGGTGCAAACGATTGTACAGCCTGTTCAAAAAGTAATTGTTAAGAAGGTGCCAGATGTGTTTAAAGAATTTACTTGTGTGGGTAAAGTTTACTCATGTGTATCAGGAGGAGCAGGTAAAGAAGTCACAATTTCGAGCGAGCGAGGGAACCGTGGTTTACCAAAGAAGTGGAATCTCTTGTTAAGAGGAAGAAGGAGGCCTATGTGAAGATGAGGTGTGAAGTTTCAGTTGGGGCTCTTGATAGTTACAAGGTAGCGAGGAAGGATCTAAAAAGAGAGCTAAGACGAGCAAGGAGGGGATATGAGAAGTATTTGGCAGGCAGTATCAAGGAAAACCCAAAAGCTTTATATGGGTATGTCAGGAATAAAAGAATGACTAGTGTAAGAGTAGGGCCAGTCAAGTACAGGAATGGGAAGTTGTGTGTGGAGTCTGAAGAGATAGGCGAGATACTAAATGAATATTTTTCGTCAGTATTCACTCAGGAAAAAGAGAATGTTGCGGAGGAGAATGCTGAGACCCAGGCTATTAGAATAGATGGCATTGAGGTACGTAGGGAAGAGGTGTTGGCAATTCTGGTGAACAGGCTGAAAATAGACAAGTCCCCGGGGCCTGATGGGATTTATCCTAGGATTCTCTGGGAGGACAGGGAAGAGATTGCTGGGCCTTTGGCTTTGATTTCTATGTCATCATTGGCTACAGGAATAGTGCCAGAGGACTGGAGGATAGCAAATGTGGTCCCTTTGTTCAAGAAGGGGAGTAGAGACAACCACGGCAACTATAGACCGGTGAGCCTCACGTCTGTTGTGGGTAAAGTCTTGGAGGGGATTATAAGAGACAAGATTTATAATCATCTAGATAGGAATAATATGATTAGGGATAGTCAGAATGGCTTTGTGAAGGGTAGGTCATGCCTCACAAACCTTATCGAGTTCTTTGAGAAGGTGACTGACCAGGTAGACTAGGGTAGAGCAGTTGATGTGGTGTACATGGATTTCAGTAAAGCGTTTGATAAGGTTCCCTACGGTAGGCTATTGCAGAAAATACGGAGGCTGGGGATTGAGGGTGATTTAGAGATGTGGATCAGAAACTGGCTAGCTGAAAGAAGACAGAGGGTGGTGGTTGATGGGAAATGTTCAGAATAGAGTTAAGTTACAAGTGGCGTACCACAAGGATCTGTTCTTGGGCCGTTGCTGTTTGGCATTTTTATAAATGACCTAGAGGAGGGCGCAGAAGGGTGGGTGAGTAAATTTGCAGACGACACTAAAGTCGGTGGTGTTATCGACAGTGCAGAAGGATGTTGCAGGTTACAGAGGGACATAGATAAGCTGCAGAGCTGGGCTGAGAGGTGGCAAATGGAGTTTAATGTAGAGAAGTGTGAGGTGATTCATTTTGGAAGGAATAACAGGAATGCGGAATATTTGGCTAATGGTAAAGTTCTTGGAAGTGTGGATGAGCAGAGGGATCTAGGTGTCCATGTACATAGATCCCTGAAAGTTGCCACCCAGGTTGATAGGGTTGTGAAGAAGGCCTATGGAGTGTTGGCCTTTATTGGTAGAGGGATTGATTTCCGGAGTCAGGAGGTCATGTTGCAGCTGTACAGAACTCTGGTACGGCCGCATTTGGAGTATTGCGTACAGTTCTGGTCACCGAATTATAGGAAGGGCGTGGAAGCTTTGGAACGGGTGCAGAGGATATTTACCAGGATGTTGCCTGGTATGGAGGGAAAATCTTATGAGGAAAGGCTGATGGACATGAGGTTGTTTTCGTTGGAGAGAAGAAGGTTAAGAGGAGACTTGATTGAGGCATACAAAATGATCAGAGGGTTACATATGGTGGACAGTGAGAGCCTTCTCCCGCGGATGGAAATGGCTAGCACGAGGGGACATAGCCTTAAACTGAGGGATAATAGATATAGGACAGAGGTCAGAGGTAGGTTCTTTACGCAAAGAGTGATGAGGCCGTGGAATGCCCTACCTGCAACAGTAGTGAACTCGCCAACATTGAGGGCATTTAAAAGTTTATTGGATAAGCATATGGATGATAATGGCATAGTGTAGGTTAGATGGCTTTTGTTTTTTGACTTCCCATGTGGGTGCAACATCGTGGGCCGAAGGGCCTGTACTGCGCTGTATCGTTCTATGTTCTATGTTCTAATTTTAAGAGATACAGGGGCATATCAATCTTTAATGGTAAAAGATAAGGAATTATGTAGTTTGGGAAGAATGTTGCCAGAAAAGGTGGTGCTATGTGGAATTCAGGGTGAGAGGAGTAGCGTTCCATTGTCTAAGGTAAGTTTGTAAAGTCCAGTGAAGAGTGGTGAAGTGGTAGAAGGAGTAATAGATAAACTATCTTGTCCAGTAATACAGTTGATCTTGGGTAATGATATAGCTGGAGCGCAGGTGCGAGTGATGCCTACTGTGGTTGATAAGCCAGTGGAAAATCAGTCAACTGAATTGTTGAAGGACGAACATCCTGGGATTCTTCCGGATTGTGTAGTAACAAGGTCGCAAAGTCACAGGTTAAGACAAGAGGAGAAATCAAAGAGTGAAGATGAAGTTGAAGTGCAATTATCAGAACCGAGTATTGATCAGACAGTTGAAAAAGAACAAGAACAGGTGGAGGATGAGGCGGATATTTTTAGTTCAGGAAAATTGGCGGAATTACAACAGAGAGATGTAGAAATAAAAGGTATATATCAGAAAGCATATACGGAGAGGAATCTGAGAGTATACCATAGTGTTATTACCGTAACAATGATGTCTTGATGAGAAAATGGAGACCTGTACATCTGCAGCCGAAGAAAAGTGGGCAGAAGTTCATCAAGTAGTATTGCCGGTAGGGTATAGAAAGGAGATATTGCGAGCTGCACATGAGGTACCAGTGGGAGGTCATTTGGGAATAAGGAAAACTCAAGCTAAAATCCAGAAATAGTTTAGTTGGCCTGGACTACATAAAGATGCAGTTAAATGTTGTCAATCATTTCACACATGTCAAGCGATAGGGTAATCTCAAGCAGTGATAAAACGAGCGCCCTTAATCCCCATTCCAGCATTTGAAGAACCTTTTCCAAGGTTCCTAATCGATTGTATAGGACCGCTTCCTAAAACAAAAAGTGGGAATCAATATCTTTTGACTATAATGGATGTGTCTACTAGGTTCCCAGAAGCCCTTCCAGTGCATAATATTACAGCTTAAAGGATTGTGGAGTAGTTACTTCAATTATTTACTGGATATGGACTACCCACAGAAATTCAGTTGGATCAAGGATCAAATTTTACTTTAAAGTTATGCAAATGATATATGGATAGCTTAGGAATAAAACAATTTAAATCAACTGCGTACCACCCAGAATCGCAGGGAGCGTTAGAAAGGTGGCATCAGGCATTAAAGACAATGTTGAGGGCTTAGTGTCACGATTATCCAGAGGATTGGGATAAAGGAATCCCATTCATATTGTTTGCAATTAGGGATGCACCTAATGTGTCTCCCAAATTTAGTCCTTTTGAACAAATTTTTGGCCATGAGGTAAGAAGACCAGTTAAATTGATTAAGGAGAAATATTTGGGTGAGAATTCGGAAATTACATTATTGGATTACGTGTCAAATTTTAGGGAACGAGAAAATAGAGAAGGTGAATTGGCTAGACAACATTTGAGAGTTGCACAAAATGTGATGAAACGGGTAACGGACAAGGAATCCAAAGTTCGTAGTTTTGTCAGTGGAGATAAAGTTTTAGTGTTGTTATCAGTGGTAGGTGAGCCTTTAAAAGCTAGGTTTTGTGGACCTTTTCAGATTGAAAGGAAATTAAGTGAGGTGAATTATGTGGTAAAACACGAGAAGAAGGAAGACTCGCCGAGTGTGTCATGTGAATATGCTTTAAAGGTACTTTGAAAGGGAAGGAAAGAAAAAGGAGTATGTTTTAATGATTCTAACTCAAAGTGACGAACCAAATCCAGATGACTGTGAATTTGACATACCTCAAATTAAAATTGGAAAATGAGGATGTTCTTAAAAATTGGGATGAATTTTTAAGTTACCTTCCAGAGGAAAAACAAACTGACCTGAAAGCGTTATTGATATCAGATGGGCAGGTTTGTAGAGATAAATTGGGAAGTACTAAAAATGGCTCTACATGATGTTGATGTGGGAAATGCTGTTCCCATCAAACAACATCCATGTAGACTTAATCCTTTAAAATTGGCACAGGTTAACAGAGAGATTGAGAGTATGCTGAAGAATGGCCTAATTGAAGTTGGTTGCAGCCAATGGAGCTCACTCATAGTGATGGTACCTAAACCAGATAGTACCCATCGGTTGTGTGTGGACTATAGAAAGGTGAATGCAGTTAGAAGAACGGACTCTTATCCTGTCCCACCATTGAAGGATTGCATGGAGAAACTGGGACAATCTGCTTTTATTGCCAATTTCCAGACATGAAAAGAACATTTAAAACATCGTATGGAGTTCTGCGGTCGACTTCAGGGGGCGGGTTTGGTGATGAACCGAGCAGAAAGTGAATTTGGAGAAGCGCGAACCACTTTCCTTGAGGAGTTTCCAATACCCTCAAGACGAAGTTAAATAATGAGATTTCTTAACATGAATGAATTTGATCGAACAGTTGTGCAAAAGTTTTGGGCGTGATTATTCCACCAATGGAATTGCTGAAGAAACGGAAAACGTTTCAATAGACAGCCGACTTTCAACAGGCATTTTACTGCCTGAAAGCTGTGATCACCAATGCTTGGGGGGATGTGTCATGCGAGAGTGCCTTTAAGAACTGGGTGTTTAAGCAATGTACCTTTAAGAAAACAGTGCTATCATAGAGTGGGTGGAGCTCAGCTCAGTTCAGCCATTTTGCAGTTTAGTTTAGTTTTGCAGTTGGGAGGAAAAGAGCTGGGTGTGTGTCTGTGTTTTGCAGTGAGCTGGATCTCTGCCATGAAAGACTATCTCTGGATCATGTGGGTGATTTAAACTTGTAATAGTGAAGCCTTTAACCTGATGTGATTGTGTTTAAAGGTGTTCAGTCTCTTGGGAGTTTGAAGGAACATTTTAAGGAATTATTTACTGTTGCAATATTTTCAGAGTTACCTTTGAAGTAAGGGGTGTTAAGAGATCCAATGTTTATTTAAGATGTTAACTTGAGTTCATGGAATAAACAGTGTTTTGTGTTTAAAAACCTACTTGTCCATATTTGTAATCCCACACCTAGGGAAAAAGCAAGGAAAAGCAACAAATCCATTAAAGGGAGAGGTTGGTTGAACTCCATGGTACATATTGGTGTTCTGAAAACGCCTCGCTCATAACACACCTCTGTAACGTTGATAAGTTAAGTAGAAATGTGAAGCTGCCGTTGGTTTAAACATTTTGTATTGTACATAATGTCCAATTTATATTTGCCAGCAGCATGAGAGTACCTTAGATAGTGATGGGTAGATATTCCCTTTTGCGAATATGTAAAATGTGTAATAGTTAAATGTTTTAGAATGACCCCTTAGAGATTAGGAACGTATGATGTGTTAATAAAACTTAAGTAAATGCTCCAAAACATAGGACAGAGAAGTATAGAAACTGTCCTTGACCAAGGGTAACCGGCAGCCCAAGGACGGATGAGAGATCAACAGTGTAATCCACCACGCTTTGCGTTCAACATCAGGAGGGCGGGATGTAGCCATCTCAGATGGCCACCTGCAAAGGACCATGGGAATTATGGCCAACCCAGGGCTCAGACACACTCAGAGCTTGTGTGTGTATTTGTAACCCAGATAGCTAGACGCGATCGAAACACCCGCTCGTTTGCATTCTAATGGCCCATTTACCCAGAACAAAAGGACTGTACTAGATAGAGATGCAGATTAAATGGCGCCACGCCCTTTGCTAAGAAAGCCCAAACTACCAAGGTGAATGACCGCTCAGGACACGCCCAGCAATCAAGGTACCCGCCCCTTTATTGGCCAAAATCGAAGGCAGTGATCGAAGCATTTCGAATTATTGGATCCAAAGCTAAGGACCGCCCCAAAGAGCGCGAAGTCCTACTCCTATAACCAAGTGTAGCATTACGACCAGAAGACAAGTTCAAGACCAACGATCGCTATCGGATGAGCCCAGGAGAAACAAAGCCACTTCTTCTACCAAGCCACGCAAGATCCGAACAAAGGCCTTGTTCATCTGCAAAGAGCCGGTTGCCCTGAAGTTAAGTTTAGGTTATTGTAGTTGTTAGGTGTAGTTTAAATTATATTGTTTTATTTTGCGTGTCGAAGTAATCCTTGTGTATAAATAAACTATCTTGGAACTTGAACTGACTAACTGGTTGATTGGACTTTGATCGATATCCGGTAAAGCCTTATGGTGGTATCATTTGATACATGGCGACTCCGAAAAGCAATATTATCATTGCTAAGTGCCATATCTAGTTAGTTTGCCAATACTGGCTAGGGGGATCACTGGCAGGGCTGTCTGGCGTGGGGGGAAATTGACAGGGATAGCTGGGAAGCACTGACTGGGCTGGCGGGCAGGGCACTGGCAGAGCTGGCTGGGGGTTCTCTGGCAGGGATTCCTGGGTGAGGGGGAATTTGCAGGGCTGGCTGGAGGGAGGTGGAGGCACTGGCATGGATGGCTGGGAGGCACTGGCAGGTCTGGCGAGTGTGTGCTGGCAGGGTTGGTTGTGGGCACTGGCCGGGATGGCTGGGAGGCACTGGCAGGTCTGGCGAGTGTGTGCTGGCAGGGTTGGTTGCGGGCACTGGCCGGGATGTCTGGGGGCACTGGCAGATGTGGCTGGGAGCACTCGCAGGGATGGATGGGGGGACTGGCAGGGATGGCTGGGGGCACTGGCAGGGGTAGCTGGGGGCACTGCCAGAGATGGCTGGGGCACAGTCAGGGATGGCATGCGGCACTGGCAGGGATCGCGGGCGGCACTGGCAGGGTTGCCTGGGGCCACTGGTATGCGTTGCTGAGGGCAGTAGCAGGGATGGCTAGGCGCACTGGCAGGGATGGCTGGGGGCACTGGCAGTGATGGGTGGGGGCACTGGCAGGGGTGGCTGTGGGCTCTGGCAAGGATGGCTAGGCGCACTGGCAGGGAAGGCTGGGGGAACTGGCAGGCGTGGCTGGGGACACTGCCAGTGATGGCTGGGGGCACTGGCTGGGGTGGGTGGGGGCACTGGCATGGGTGGCTGGCGGCACTGGCAGGGATGGCTAGGGACACTGCCAGTGATGGCTGGGGGCACTGGCTGGGGGGGGGTTTGGGGGCACTGGCAGGGATGGCTTGAGAGAGTACGCCTACACTCCAGCTCCTCACCCTCCACACCCTGCGATATCCCCCCTCACAACCTGCTGGCACCCACCAGTGGCGCAGCACACGACCTACCTAATGCAAAGCCCACAATTGTCCCTACAGGAGGGCGCCGCACAGGGGCTGCAGAATGTTACGCTGGGTAGTTCCAGACAACGGCACCCCTGGGTGCACGGATGTCCCACGGCCTGAGGCCCCCACGGTGGCCGGGCACCAACAGATCCACGGGTGCGGAGGTCAGGTTGCTCGGGATGAGCAGGGGCGTGGGAATTGGGAATGGTGGAGGGGTACATGCGGGGACAGGATGTGAAGTGCTGGCCGGGATCACCATGTAGCCCGCTGGACCTGGTTGGGCCGTGTGTACTCTCCATGTTAACATGTCTGCCTGTCATCCCCTGCAGTCAATAGACTTGGGAATCCAAGCTGGCATGCAAGCCTTTTTCCTGGCCGCCCAACAGGCCGAGTGGGAGATGGGAAGGAGGCACTGCATTAGGCTTCATGTGTACCGGCAGCGCCTGTCATTCGAGGACCTGCCGTTCCGGGTATACCGTCCAAGATTTCGGATGAGCAAGGGAACAGTCCAGCCTATCTGCCAGATGATGGCGCACTGGCACCGCGGAGGTATCGGGCGGGGGTGAGGTGTGGGGGGGGGGGGGGGGGTGGAACTCAGTCGCCGTGGCCGCCAGGGCGAAGATCTCCATAAACATTGATACCACGGGCCCCTTCCAGGACCTGTTCGGGATCTCGTGGCCTCAGTGCACAGGTGCATCCTCGCTGTCACGGATGCTCCAGATGACCGTTGGCCACAATATAGCAAACTCGCTGAGGGCCGAGCCCAACAGGGTTCCCGCGGCGCGTGGTTCGCTGCCATCACCGAGACACCTTAGGTCCAGGGGGCAATCGACAGGATGCATGTTCCCCTCCGAGCACCTGCCTTTGACAGGCCGCTCTACACAAACGGAAAGGGACTCCACTCGATGACCATACAGCTGGTTTGTAATCATGAGATGCGCATCGTGTACGTTTGTGCCCGGTATCCGGGCAGCGCGCATTAACCCCTCAACTAGCCGGTTCCTGGCCTTTCGGAGGTGCACTCCCAGCTGACGGGTTGACTCCTCAGCGACACGGGGATACCTGCTGTGGTCATAGCTGATGACGCCTATCTGAGGACACAGACCGACGCGGAGACCCGCCACAACCCCGCCCACCCCTCCTTGCAGCGACCAGGGGCACGATCGAGCTGTGCTTCGGCCTCCTGAAGATGTGGTTGACGTGTCTGGACCGCCTGGGGTAGGGGCCCTTCAGTATAGGGTTAGAGTTTTCCACAGCAGAGTGGAATGCTGCATCATCGACAACATTGCACAGCGCGGGGTGGGGGGGGGGGCATGAGGAGGAACGCCAGGGCTCGTGCGATGATGCGCGGTCGAGGGCGAGGATGGGCAGGGCACGAGTCGTGGACAGTCACAGGAGGCAGTACAAATTGTGCACCTCGGCTAGCGGAGAAGATATGCAGTAATCGGATCCAGGTTCCCTGAATAGGTCGCCTGGACAGCAGCAATCACAATTACGGTAACCCCCCCCCCCCCACACACACACACCGAACCCCGCAGGGCAGATCAATTCCACGATGGACATGCTCCATGCCTCCACTCTTGCATCGCTTTCCGTGATTCCTACCTGCCTTAGTGCCGGGTGCGGGCCCTGGGTTGGCAGCAACAGTCGATCTGGCCCATGGGGTGGACGATGAATATACCCAGCTCTGTGCTGAGCTCCGCTGCTCCACATTATCCAAGAACGTCTGTCACCAGCTCACAGTTACACAGCCGCCATCCAGCAGGCTGATCGCTACATGCGAGCTGGCCGTTCTGTCACACTGTCCCCATCCACCTGGGTGATCCCTACATGCGAGTTAGCCATTCTATCACACTGACCCATCCACCTGGGGGAACCCTGAATGAGAGCTGGCCATTCTATCACACTGTCCCCATCCACCTGGGTGATCCCTACATGCGAGCTGGCCATTCTATCACACTGTCCCATCCACCTGGGGGAACACTGCATGAGAGCTGGCCATTCTGTCACACTGTCCCCATCCACCTGGGTGATCCCTGCACGCGAGCTGGCCATTCTGTCACACTGTCCCCATCCACCTGGGTGATCCCTGCATGCGAACTGGCCATTCTGTCACACTGTCCCCATCCACCTGGGTGATCCCTGCATGCGAGCTGGCCATTCTGTCACACTGTCCCCATCCACCTGGGTGATCCCTGAATGAGAGATGGCTATTCAATCACTGTCCCCATCCACCTGGGTGATCCCTGCATGCGAGTTGGCCCTTCTATCACACTGTCCCCATCAACCTGGGTGATCCCTGCATGCGAGCTGGACATTCTATCACACTGTCCCAATCCACCTGGGTGATCCCTGCATGCGAGCTGGCCATTTTATCACACTGTCCCCATCCACCTGGGTGATCCCTGCATGCGAGCTGGCCATTCTATCACACTGTCCCACCACCTGAGTGATCACTGCATGCGAGCTGAGCCATTCTATCACACTGTCCCCATCCACCTGCGTGATCCCTGCATACGAGTTGGCCATTCTATCACACTGTCCCCATTCACCTGGGTGACCCGTGCATGCGAGCTGGTCATTCTATCACACTGTCCCCATCCACCAGGGTGATCCCTGCATGCGAGCTGGTCATTCTATCACAGTGTCCCTATCCACCTGGGTGATCCTTGCATGCGAGCTGGCCATTCTATCACACTGTCCCCATCCACCAGCGTGATCCCTGCATGCGAGCTGGCCATTCTATCACACTGTTCACATCCACTTGAGGGATCCCTGCATGAGAGCTGGTCATTCTATCACACTGTCCCTATCCACCTGGGTGATCCTTGCATGCGAGCTGGCCATTCTATCACACTGTTCCCATTCACCTGGGTGATCCCGGCATGCGAGCTGGCCATTCTATCACAGTGTCCCCACCCACTTGGGTGATCACCGCATGCGAGCTGGTCATTCCATCACACTGTCCCCATTCACCTGGGTGACCCCTGCATGCGAGCTGTGCATTCTATCACACTGTCCCTATCCACTTGGGTGATCCCTGCATGCGAGCTGGCCATTCTATCACAGTGTCCCCATCCACCATGGGGATCCCTGCATGAGAGCTGGTCATTCTATCACACTGTCCCCATTCATCTGGGTGATCCCTGCATGCCAGCTGACCATTCGCTCACACTGTCCCCATCCATCTGAGTGATCCCTGCATGCGAGCTGGCCATTCTATCACACTGTCTCCATCTACATGGGTGATCACTGCATGCGAGCTGACCATTCTATCACACTGTCCCCATCCTGTTGGGTGATCGCTGCATGCGAGCTGCCCATTCTATCACACTGTCCCCATCCACCTGGGTGATCCCTGCATGCGAGCTGGCCATTCTATCACACTGTCCCCATCCACCTGGGTGATCCCTGCATGCGAGCTGGCCATTCTGTCACACTGTCCCGATCCACCTGGGTGATCCCTGCATGCGAGTTGGCGAATCTATCACACTGTCCCCATGCACCTGGGGGATCCCTGCATGCGAGCTGGCCACTCTATCACACTGTTCCCATCCACCAGGGTGAACCATGTATGCGAGCTGACCATTCTGTCACACTGTCCCCATCCATCTGGGCGATACCTGCATGCGAGCTTGTCATTCAATCACACTGTCCCCATCCACCTGGGTGATCCCTGCATGCGAGCTGGCCATTCTATCACACTGTCCCCATCCACCTGGGTGATCCTTGCTTGCGAGCTGGCCATTCTGTAACACTGTCCCCATCCACCTGGGTGATCCCTGCATGCGAGCTGGTCATTCTATCACACTATCCCCATCCACCTAGGTGATCTCTCCATGTGAGCTGTCCATTCTATCACACTGTCCCCATCCACCTGGGTGATCCCTGCATGCGAGCTGGCCATTCTATCACACTGTCCCCATCCTCATGGGTGATCCCTGCATGCGAGCTGGTCATTCTATCACACTATCCCCATCCACCTGGGTGATTCCTGCATGTGAGCTGGCCATTCTATCACAATGTCCCCATCCACCTGGGTGGTCCCTGCATGCGAGCTGGCTATTCTATCACACTGTCCCCATCCACCTGGGTGATCCCTGCATGCGAGCTGGTCATTCTATCACACTATCCCCCTCCACCTGGGTGATCTGTCCATGCGAGCTGGTCATTCTATCACACTCTCCCCATCCACCTGGGTCGTCCCTGCATGCGAGCTGGCCATTCTATCACACTGTCCGCATCCACCTGGGTGACCCCTGCATGCGAGCTGGCCATTCACTCACACTGTCCCCATCTACCTGGGTGATCCCTGCATGCCAGCTGGTCATTCTATCACACTGTCCCCATCCACCTGGGTAATCCCAGCATGCGAGCTGGTCATTCTATCACACTGTCCCCATCCACCCAGGAGATCCCTGTATGCTAGCTGGCCATTCTATCACACTGTCTCCATCCACCTGGGTGATCCATGCATGCGAGATGGCCATTCTATCACACTGTCCCTATCCACCTGGGTGATCTCTCCATGCGAGCTGGCCATTCTATCACACTGTCCCCATCCACCTGGGTGATCCCTGCATGCGAGCTAGCCATTCTATCAAACTGCCCCCATCCACCTAGGTGAGCCCTGCATGCGAGCTAGCCATTCTATCACACTGCCCCCATCCACCTGGGTGATCCCTGCATGCGAGCTGGCCATTCTGTCACACTGTCCCCATCTACCTTGGTGATCCCTGCATGCCAGCTGGCCATTCTCTCACACTGTCTCCATCCACCTGGGTGATCCCTGCATGCGAGCTGGCCATTCTCTCACACTGTCTCCATCCACCTGGGTGATCTCTCCATGCGAGCTGGCCAGTCTGTCAGACTGTCCCCATCCACCAGGGTGATCCCTGTATGCGAGCTGGCCATTCTCTCACACTGTCTCCATCCACCTGGGTGATCTCTCCATGCGAGCTGGCCATTCTATCACACTGTCCCCATCCATCTAGGTGATCCCTGCATGCGAGGTGGCCATTCTGTCACACTGCCCCCATCCACCAGGGAGATCCCTGCATGCGAGCTGGCCAATCTATCACACTTTCCCATCCACCTGGGTTATCCCTACATGCGAGCTGGCCATTCTGTCACACTATCCCCATCCACCTGGGGGATCCCTGCATGCGAGCTGGACATTCTGTCACACTGTCCCCATCGACCTGGGTGATCCCTGCATGTGAGCTGGCCATTCTGTCACAATGTCCCCATCCGCGTGGGTGATCTCTCCATGCGAGCTGGCCATTCTATCACACTGTCACCATCCAACTGGGGGATCCCTGCATGCGAGCTGGCCATTCTATCACACTGTCCCCATCCACATGGGTGGTCCCTGCATGTGAGCTGGACATTCTCTCACACTGTCACCATCCAACTGGGGGATCCCTGCATGCGAGCTGGCCATTCTATCACACTGTCCCCATCCACCTGGGTGATCCCTGCATACGAGCTGGACATTCTATCACTCTGTCCCCATCCACCTGGGTGGTCCCTGCATGTGAGCTGGCCATTCTATCACACTGTCCCCATCCACCTTGGCGATCCCTGCATGCGAGCTGGCCATTCAATCACACTGTCCCCATCCACCTAGGTGATCTCTCCATGCGAGTTGGCCATTCTATCACACTGACCCATCCACCTGGGTGACCCCTGCATGCGAGCTGGCCATTCTGTCACACTGTCCTCATTCACCTGGGTTATCTCTCCATGCGAGTTGGCCATTCTGTCACACTGTCCCCATCCACCTGGGTGAGCCCTGCATGCGAGCTGGCCATTCTGTCACACTGTCCTCATCCACCTGGCTGATCCCTGCATGTGAGCTGGCCATTCTATCACACTGTCCCCATCCACCTGGGTGATCTCTCCAAGCGAGCTGGCCATTCTGTCACACTGTCCCCATCCATCTGGGGGATCCCTGCATGAGACCTGGCCATTCTATCACACTGTCCCCATTCACCTGGGTGATCCCTGCAAGCGAGCTGGCCATTCTATCACGCTCGCCCCATCCACCTGGGTGATCCCTGCGTGCGAGCTGGTCATTCTATCACAATGTCCCCATCCACCTGGGGAATCACTGCATGCGAGCTGGCCATTCTATCACACTGACCTCACCCACCTGGGTGATCCCTGCATGCGAGCTGGTCATTCTATCACACTGTCCCCATCCACCTGGGTGATCCCTTCATGCGAGCTGGCCATTCTATCACACTCTCCCTATCCACCTGGGTGATCCCTGCATGCGAGCTGGCCATTCTATCACAATGTGCCCATCCACCTGGGTGGTCTCTGCATGCGAGCTGGTCATTCTGTCACACTGTCCCCATCCACCTGGGTGATCCCTGCATGCGAGCTGGTCATTCTATCACACTGTCCCCATCCACCTGGGTGGTCCCTGCATGAGAGCTGGCCATTCTATCACACTCTCCCCAACCACCTGAGTGATCCCTGCATGCGAGCTGGTCATTCTATCACAATGTCCCCATCAACCTGGGGGATCACTGCATGCGAGCTGGCCATTCTATCACACTGTCCTCACCCACCTGGGTGATCCCTGCATGCGAGCTGGTCATTCTATCACACTGTCCACATCCACCTGGGTGATCCCTGCATGCGAGCTGGTCATTCTATCACACTGTCCACATCCACCTGGGTAATCCCTACATGCGAGCTGGTCATTCTATCACACTATCCACCATCCACCTGGCTGAACCCTGCATGCGAGCTGGCCATTCTATCACAATGTCCCCATCCACCTGGGTGAACTCTCCTTGCGAGCTGGCCATTCAATCACACTGTCCCCATCCACCTGAGTGATGCCTGCATGCGAGCTGGCCATTCTATCACACTTTCCCCATCCACCTGGTGAGCCCTGCGTGCGAGTTGGTCATTATATCACACTATCACATTCCACCTGGGTGATCTCTCCATGCGAGCTGGCCATTCTATCACACTGTCCCCATCCACCTGGGTGATCCCTGCATGCGTGCTGGCCATTCTATTACACTGACCCCATCCACCTGGGTGATCCCATCATGCGAGTTGGTCATTCTATCACACTATCCCCATCCACCTTGGTGATCTCTCCATGCGAGCTGGCCATTCTGTCACACAGTCCCCATTCACCAGGGTGATCCCTGCATGCGACCTGGCCATTCTATCACACTGTGCCTCCCACCTGGGTGATCCCTGCATGCGAGCTGGCCATTCTATCACACTCTCCCCATCCACCTGGGTGATCCCTGCATGCGAGCTGGTCATTCCATCACAATGTCCCCATCCACCTGGGGGATCACTGCATGCGAGCTGGCCATTCTATCACACTGTCCTCAACCACCTGGGTGATCCCTGCATGCGAACTGGTCATTCCATCACACTGTCCACATCCACCTGGGTGATCCCTGCATGCGACTGGTCATTCTATCACACTATCCACCATCCACCTGGCTGAGCCCTGCATGCGAGATGGCCATTCTATCACACTGTCACCATCCACCTGGGTGATCACTGCATGCGAGCTGGCCATTCTATCACAATGTCCCCATCCACCTGGATGGTCTCTGCATGCGAGCTGGGCATTCTGTCACAATGTCCCCATCCACCTGGGTGGTCTCTGCATGCGAGCTGGGCATTCTGTCACACTGTCCCCATCCACCTGGGTGATCCCTGCATGCGAGCTGGTCATTCTATCACACTGTACCCATCCACCTGGGTGATCCCTGCATGAGAGCTGGCCATTCTATCACACTCTCCCCATCCACCTGGGTGATCCCTGCATGCGAGCTGGTCATTCTATCACAATCTCCCCAGCAACCTGGGGGATCACTGCATGCGAGCTGGCTATTCTATCACACTGTCCTCACCCACCTGGGTGATCCCTGCATGCGAGCTGGTCATTCTTTCACACTGTCCACATCCACCTGGGTGATCCCTGCATGCGAGCTGGTCATTCTATCACACTGTCCACATCCACCTGGGTAATCCCTACATGCGAGCTGGTCATTCTATCACACAATCCACCATCCACCTGGCTGAACCCTGCATGCGAGCTGGCCATTCTATCACAATGTCCCCATCCACCTGGGTGAACACTCAATGCGAGCTGGCCATTCAATCACACTGTCCCCATCCACCTGGGTGATGCCTGCATGCGAGCTGGCCATTCTATCACACTTTCCCCATCCACCTGGGTGATCCCTGCGTGCGAGTTGGTCATTATATCACACTATCACATTCCACCTGGGTGATCTCTCCATGCGAGCTGGCCATTCTATCACACTGTCCCCATCCACCTGGGTGATCCCTGCATGCGTGCTGGCCATTCTATTACACTGACCCCATCCACCTGGGTGATCCCATCATGCGAGTTGGTCATTCTATCACACTTTCCCCATCCACCTGGGTGATCTCTCCATGCGAGCTGGCCATTCTGTCACACTGTGCCTCCCACCTGGGTGATCCCTGCATGCGAGCTGGCCATTCTATCACACTCTCCCCATCCACCTGGGTGACCCCTACATGCGAGCTGGTCATTCTATCACAATGTCCCCATCCACCTGGGGGATCACTGCATGCGAGCTGGCCATTCTATCATACTGTTCTCAACCACCTGGGTGATCCCTGCTTGCGAACTGGTCATTCTATCACACTGTCCACATCCACCTGGGTGATCCCTGCATGCGACTGGTCATTCTATCACACTATCCACCATCCACCTGGCTGAGCCCTGCATGCGAGATGGCCATTCTATCACACTGTCACCATCCAACTGGGTGATCACTGCATGCGAGCTGGCAATTCTATCACAATGTCCCCATCCACCTGGATGGTCTCTGCATGCGAGCTGGGCATTCTGTCACACTGTCCCCATCCACCTGGGTGATCCCTGCATGCGAGCTGGTCATTCTATCACACTGTCCCAATCCACCTGGGTGATCCCTGCATGAGAGCTGGCCATTCTATCACACTCTCCCCATCCACCTGGGTGATCCCTGCATGCGAGCTGGTCATTCCATCACAATGTCCCCATCAACCTGGGGGATCACTGCATGCGAGCTGGCCATTCTATCACACTGTCCTCACCCACCTGGGTGATCGCTGCATGCGAGCTGGTCATTCTATCACACTGTCCACATCCACCTGGGTGATCCCTGCATGCGAGCTGGTCATTCTATGACACTGTCCCCATCCACCTGGGTGATCCCTGCATGCGAGCTGGCCATTCTATCACACTGTCCACATCCACCTGGGTGATCCCTGCATGCGAGCTGGCCATTCTATCACACTATCCACCATCCACCTGGCTGAACCCTGCATGCTAGCTGGCCATTCTATCACACTGTCTCCATCCAACTGGGTGAACACTGCATGCGAGCTGGCCATTCTATCACACTGTCCTCACCCACCTGGGTGATCCCTGCATGCGAGCTGGTCATTCTATCACACTGTCCCCATCCACACGGGAGATCCCTGCATGCTAGCTGGCCATTCTATCACACTGTCTCCATCCACCTGGGTGATCCATGCATGCGAGATGGCCATTCTATCACACTGTCCCTATCCACCTGGGTGATCTCTCCATGCGAGCGGGCCATTCTATCACACTGTCCCCATCCACCTGGGTGATCCCTGCATGCGAGCTAGCCATTCTATCACACTGCCCCCATCCACCTGGGTGATCCCTGCATGCGAGCTAGCCATTCTATCACACTGCCCCATTCCACCTGGGTGATCCCTGCATGCGAGCTGGCCATTCTCTCACACTGTCCCCATCTACCTGGGTGATCCCTGCATGCCAGCTGGCCATTCTCTCACACTGTCTCCATCCACCTGGGTGATCCCTGCATGCGAGCTGGCCATTCTCTCACACTGTCTCCATCCACCTGGGTGATCTCTCCATGCTAGCTGGCCATTCTGTCAGACTGTCCCCATCCACCAGGGTGATCCCTGTATGCGAGCTGGCCATTCTATCACACTGTCCCCATCCATCTGAGTGATCCCTGCATGCGAGGTGGCCATTCTGTCACACTGCCCCCATCCACCAGGGAGATCCCTGCATGCGAGCTGGCCAATCTATCACACTTTCCCATCCACCTGGGTTATCCCTACATGCGAGCTGGCCATTCTGTCACACTATCCCCATCCACCTGGGGGATCCCTGCATGCGGGCTGGCCATTCTATCACACTGTCCCCATCCCCCAGGGTGAACCCTGTATGCGATCTGACCATTCTGTCACACTGTCCCCATCCATCTTTGTGATCCCTGCATGCGAGCTGGCCATTCTATCACACTGTCCCCATCCACCTGGGTGATTTCTCCATGCGAGCTGGCCATTCTATCACACTGTCCCCATCCACCAGGTGATCCCTGCATGAGAGCTGGCCATTGTGTCACACTGTACCCATCCATCTAGGTGATCCCTGCATCCGAGCTGGTCATTCTATCACACTATCCCCATCCACCTGGGTGATCCCTGCATGCGAGCTGGTCACTCAATCACACTATCCCCATCAACCTGGGTGATCCCTGCATGCGAGCTGGTCACTCAATCACACTATCCCCATCCACCTGGGTGATCCCTGCATGCGAACTGGCCATTCTATCACAATGTCCCCATCCACCTGGGTGATCCCTGCATGCGAGCTGGACATTCTGTCACACTGTCCCCATCGACCTGGGTGATCCCTGCATGTGAGCTGGACATTCTGTCACACTGTCCCCATCCACGTGGGTGATCTCTCCATGCGAGCTGGCCATTCTATCACACTGTCACCATCCAACTGGGGGATCCCTGCATGCGAGCTGGCCATTCTATCACACTGTCCCCATCCACCTGGGTGGTCCCTGCATGTGAGCTGGACATTCTATCACTCTGTCCCCATCCACCTGGGTGGTCCCTGCATGTGAGCTGGCCATTCTATCACACTGTCCCCATCCACCTGGGCGATCCCTGCATGCGAGCTGGCCATTCAATCACACTGTCCCCATCCACCTAGGTGATCTCTCCATGCGAGTTGGCCATTCTATCACACTGACCCATCCACCTGGGTGACCCCTGCATGCGAGCTGGCCATTCTGTCACACTGTCCTCATTCACCTGGGTTATCTCTCCATGCGAGTTGGCCATTCTGTCACACTGTCCCTATCCACCTGGGTGAGCCCTGCATGCGAGCTGGCCATTCTGTCACACTGTCCTCATCCACCTGGCTGATCCCTGCATGTGAGCTGGCCATTCTATCACACTGTCCCCATCCACCTGGGTGATCTCTCCAAGCGAGCTGGCCATTCTGTCACACTGTCCCCATCCATCTGGGGGATCCCTGCATGAGAGCTGGTCATTCTATCACACTGTCCCCATTCACCTGGGTGATCCCTGCAAGCGAGATGGCCATTCTATCACACTCGCCCCATCCACCTGGGTGATCCCTGCGTGCGAGCTGGTCATTCTATCACAATGTCCCCATTCACCTGGGGAATCACTGCATGCGAGCTGGCCATTCTATCACACTGACCTCACCCACCTGGGTGATCCCTGCATGCGAGCTGGTCATTCTATCACACTGTCCCCATCCACCTGGGTGATCCCTTCATGCGAGCTGGCCATTCTATCACACTCTACCTATCCACCTGGGTGATCCCTGCATGCGAGCTGGCCATTCTATCACAATGTCCCCATCCACCTGGGTGGTCTCTGCATGCGAGCTGGTCATTCTGTCACACTGTACCCATCCACCTGGGTGATCCCTGCATGCGAGCTGGTCATTCTATCACACTGTCTCCATCCACCTGGGTGGTCCCTGCATGAGAGCTGGCCATTCTATCACACTCTCCCCAACCACCTGAGTGATCCCTGCATGCGAGCTGGTCATCCTGTCACAATGTCCCCATCAACCTGGGGGATCACTGTATGCGAGCTGGCCATTCTATCACACTGTCCTCACCCACCTGGGTGATCCCTGCATGCGAGCTGGTCATTCTATCATACTGTCCACATCCACCTGGGTGATCCCTGCATGCGAGCTGGTCATTCTATCACACTGTCCACATCCACCTGGGTAATCCCTACATGCGAGCTGGTCATTCTATCACACTATCCACCATCCACCTGGCTGAACCCTGCATGCGAGCTGGCCATTCTATCACAATGTCCCCATCCACCTGGGTGAACTCTCCTTGCGAGCTGGCCATTCAATGACACTGTCCCCATCCACCAGGGTGATGCCTGCATGCGAGCTGGCCATTCTATCACACTTTCCCCATCCACCTGGGTGATCCCTGCGTGCGAGTTGGTCATTATATCACACTATCACATTCCACCTGGGTGATCTCTCCATGCGAGCTGGCCATTCTATCACACTGTCCCCATCCACCTGGGTGATCCCTGCATGCGTGCTGGCCATTCTATTACACTGACCCCATCCACCTGGGTGATCCCATCATGCGAGTTGGTCATTCTATCACACTATCCCCATCCACCTTGGTGATCTCTCCATGCGAGCTGGCCATTCTGTCACACAGTCCCCATTCACCAGGGTGATCCCTGCATGCGACCTGGCCATTCTATCACACTGTGCCTCCCACCTGGGTGATCCCTGCATGCGAGCTGGCCATTCTATCACACTCTCCCCATCCACCTGGGTGATCCCTGCATGCGAGCTGGTCATTCCATCACAATGTCCCCATCCACCTGGGGGATCACTGCATGCGAGCTGGCCATTCTATCACACTGTCCTCAACCACCTGGGTGATCCCTGCATGCGAACTGGTCATTCTATCACACTGTCCACATCCACCTGGGTGATCCCTGCATGCGACTGGTCATTCTATCACACTATCCACCATCCACCTGGCTGAGCCCTGCATGCGAGATGGCCATTCTATCACACTGTCACCATCCACCTGGGTGATCACTGCATGCGAGCTGGCCATTCTATCACAATGTCCCCATCCACATGGATGGTCTCTGCATGCGAGCTGGGCATTCTGTCACAATGTCCCCATCCACCTGGGTGGTCTCTGCATGCGAGCTGGGCATTCTGTCACACTGTCCCCATCCACCTGGGTGATCCCTCCATGCGAGCTGGTCATTCTATCACACTGTACCCATCCACCTGGGTGATCCCTGCATGAGAGCTGGCCATTCTATCACACTCTCCCCATCCACCTGGGTGATCCCTGCATGCGAGCTGGTCATTCTATCACAATGTCCCCATCAACCTGGTGGATCACTGCATGCGAGCTGGCCATTCTATCACACTGTCCCCACCCACGTGCGTGATCCCTGCATGCGAGCTGGTCATTCTATCACACTGTCCACATCCACCTGGGTAATCCCTACATGCGAGCTGGTCATTCTATCACACTATCCACCATCCACCTGGCTGAACCCTGCATGCGAGCTGCCCATTCTATCACAATGTCCCCATCCACCTGGGTGAACTCTCCTTGCGAGCTGGCCATTCAATCACACTGTCCCCATCCACCTGGGTGATGCCTGCATGCGAGCTGGCCATTCTATCACACTTTCCCCATCCACCTGGGTGATCCCTGCGTGCGAGTTGGTCATTATATCACACTATCTCATTCCATCTGGGTGATCTCTCCATGCGAGCTGGCCATTCTATCACACTGTCCCCATCCACCTGGGTGATCCCTGCATGCGTGCTGGCCATTCTATTACACCGACCCCAGCCACCTGGGTGATCCCATCATGCGAGTTGGTCATTCTATCACACTATCCCCATCCACCTTGGTGATCTCTCCATGCGAGCTGTCCATTCTGTCACAGTGTCCCCATCCACCAGGGTGATCCCTGCATGCGACCTGGCCATTCTATCACAATGTCCCCATCCACCTGGGGGATCACTGCATGCGAGCTGGCCATTCTATCACACTCTCCCCATCCACCTGGGTGATCCCTGCATGCGAGCTGGTCATTCTTTCACACTGTCCACATCCACCTGGGTGATCCCTGCATGCGAGCTGGTCATTCTATCACACTGTCCACATCCACCTGGGTAATCCCTACATGCGAGCTGGTCATTCTATCACACTATCCACCATCCACCTGGCTGAACCCTGCATGCGAGCTGGCCATTCTATCACAATGTCCCCATCCACCTGGGTGAACACTCAATCCGAGCTGGCCATTCAATCACACTGTCCCCATCCACCTGGGTGATGCCTGCATGCGAGCTGGCCATTCTATCACACTTTCCCCATCCACCTGGGTGATCCCTGCGTGCGAGTTGGTCATTATATCACACTATCACATTCCACCTGGGTGATCTCTCCATGCGAGCTGGCCATTCTATCACACTGTCCCCATCCACCTGGGTGATCCCTGCATGCGTGCTGGCCATTCTATTACACTGACCCCATCCACCTGGATGATCCCATCATGCGAGTTGGTCATTCTATCACACTTTCCCCATCCACCTTGGTGATCTCTCCATGCGAGCTGGTCATTCTATCACACTATCCACCATCCACCTGGCTGAACCCTGCATGCGAGCTGGCCATTCTATCACAATGTCCCCATCCACCTGGGTGAACTCTCCTTGCGAGCTGGCCATTCAATGACACTGTCCCCATCCACCAGGGTGATGCCTGCATGCGAGCTGGCCATTCTATCACACTTTCCCCATCCACCTGGGTGATCCCTGCGTGCGAGTTGGTCATTATATCACACTATCACATTCCACCTGGGTGATCCCTCCATGGAAGCTGGTCATTCTATCACACTGTACCCATCCACCTGGGTGATCCCTGCATGAGAGCTGGCCATTCTATCACACTCTCCCCATCCACCTGGGTGATCCCTGCATGCGAGCTGGTCATTCTATCACAATGTCCCCATCAAACTGGGGGATCACTGCATGCGAGCTGGCCATTCTATCACACTGTCCCCACCCACGTGCGTGATCCCTGCATGCGAGCTGGTCATTCTATCACACTGTCCACATCCACCTGGGTAATCCCTACATGCGAGCTGGTCATTCTATCACACTATCCACCATCCACCTGGCTGAACCCTGCATGCGAGCTGCCCATTCTATCACAATGTCCCCATCCACCTGGGTGAACACTCCTTGCGAGCTGGCCATTCAATCACACTGTCCCCATCCACCTGGGTGATGCCTGCATGCGAGCTGGCCATTCTATCACACTTTCCCCATCCACCTGGGTGATCCCTGCGTGCGAGTTGGTCATTATATCACACTATCTCATTCCATCTGGGTGATCTCTCCATGCGAGCTGGCCATTCTATCACACTGTCCCCATCCACCTGGGTGATCCCTGCATGCGTGCTGGCCATTCTATTACACCGACCCCAGCCACCTGGGTGATCCCATCATGCGAGTTGGTCATTCTATCACACTATCCCCATCCACCTTGGTGATCTCTCCATGCGAGCTGTCCATTCTGTCACAGTGTCCCCATCCACCAGGGTGATCCCTGCATGCGACCTGGCCATTCTATCACAATGTCCCCATCCACCTGGGGGATCACTGCATGCGAGCTGTCCATTCTATCACACTCTCCCCATCCACCTGTGTGATCCCTGCATGCGAGCTGGTCATTCTTTCACACTGTCCACATCCACCTGGGTGATCCCTGCATGCGAGCTGGTCATTCTATCACACTGTCCACATCCACCTGGGTAATCCCTACATGCGAGCTGGTCATTCTATCACACTATCCACCATCCACCTGGCTGAACCCTGCATGCGAGCTGGCCATTCTATCACAATGTCCCCATCCACCTGGGTGAACACTCAATGCGAGCTGGCCATTCAATCACACTGTCCCCATCCACCTGGGTGATGCCTGCATGCGAGCTGGCCATTCTATCACACTTTCCCCATCCACCTGGGTGATCCCTGCGTGCGAGTTGGTCATTATATCACACTATCACATTCCACCTGGGTGATCTCTCCATGCGAGCTGGCCATTCTATCACACTGTCCCCATCCACCTGGGTGATCCCTGCATGCGTGCTGGCCATTCTATTACACTGACCCCATCCACCTGGGTGATCCCATCATGCGAGTTGGTCATTCTATCACACTATCCCCATCCACCTTGGTGATCTCTCCATGCGAGCTGGCCATTCTGTCACACAGTCCCCATTCACCAGGGTGATCCCTGTATGCGACCTGGCCATTCTATCACACTGTGCCTCCCACCTGGGTGATCCCTGCATGCGAGCTGGCCATTCTATCACACTCTCCCCATCCACCTGGGTGATCCCTGCATGCGAGCTGGTCATTCCATCACAATGTCCCCATCCACCCGGGGGGATCACTGCATGCGAGCTGGCCATTCTATCACACTGTCCTCAACCACCTGGGTGATCCCTGCATGCGAACTGGTCATTCTATCACACTGTCCACATCCACCTGGGTGATCCCTGCATGCGATTGGTCATTCTATCACACTATCCACCATCCACCTGGCTGAGCCCTGCATGCGAGATGGCCATTCTATCACACTGTCACCATTCACCTGGGTGATCACTGCATGCGAGCTGGCCATTCTATCACAATGTCCCCATCCACCTGGATGGTCTCTGCATGCGAGCTGGGCATTCTGTCACAATGTCCCCATCCACCTGGGTGGTCTCTGCATGCGAGCTGGGCATTCTGTCACACTGTCCCCATCCACCTGGGTGATCCCTCCATGCGAGCTGGTCATTCTATCACACTGTACCCATCCACCTGGGTGATCCCTGCATGAGAGCTGGCCATTCTATCACACTCTCCCCATCCACCTGGGTGATCCCTGCATGCGAGCTGGTCATTCTATCACAATGTCCCCATCAACCTGGGGGATCACTGCATGCGAGCTGGCCATTCTATCACACTGTCCTCACCCACCTGTGTGATCCCTGCATGCGAGCTGGTCATTCTTTCACACTGTCCACATCCACCTGGGTGATCCCTGCATGCGAGCTGGTCATTCTATCACACTGTCCACATCCACCTGGGTAATCCCTACATGCGAGCTGGTCATTCTATCACACTATCCACCATCCACCTGGCTGAACCCTGCATGCGAGCTGGCCATTCTATCACAATGTCCCCATCCACCTGGGTGAACACTCAATGCGAGCTGGCCATTCAATCACACTGTCCCCATCCACCTGGGTGATGCCTGCATGCGAGCTGGCCATTCTATCACACTTTCCCCATCCACCTGGGTGATCCCTGCGTGCGAGTTGGTCATTATATCACACTATCACATTCCACCTGGGTGATCTCTCCATGCGAGCTGGCCATTCTATCACACCTTCCCCATCCACCTGGGTGATCCCTGCATGCGTGCTGGCCATTCTATTACACTGACCCCATCCACCTGGGTGATCCCATCATGCGAGTTGGTCATTCTATCACACTTTCCCCATCCACCTTGGTGATCTCTCCATGCGAGCTGGCCATTCTGTCACACTGTCCCCATTCACCAGGGTGATCCCTGCATGCGATCTGGCCATTCTATCGCACTGTGCCTCCCACCTGGGTGATCCCTGCATGCGTGCTGGCCATTCTATCACACTCTCCCCATCCACCTGGGTGACCCCTACATGCGAGCTGGTCATTCTATCACAATGTCCCCATCCACCTGGGGGATCACTGCATGCGAGCTGGCCATTCTATCACACTGTCCTCAACCACCTGGGTGATCCCTGCATGCGAACTGGTCATTCTATCACACTGTCCACATCCACCTGGGTGATCCCTGCATGCGACTGGTCATTCTATCACACTATCCACCATCCACCTGGCTGAGCCCTGCATGCGAGATGGCCATTCTATCACACTGTCACCATCCACCTGGGTGATCACTGCATGCGAGCTGGCCATTCTATCACAATGTCCCCATCCACCTGGATGGTCTCTGCATGCGAGCTGGGCATTCGGTCACACTGTCCCCATCCACCTGGGTGATCCCTGCATGCGAGCTGGTCATTCCATCACAATGTCCCCATCAACCTGGGGGATCACTGCATGCGAGCTCGCCATTCTATCACACTGTCCTCACCCACCTGGGTGATCCCTGCATGCGAGCTGGTCATTCTATCACACTGTCCACATCCACCTGGGTGATCCCTGCATGCGAGCTGGTCATTCTATCACACTGTCCACATCCACCTGGGTGATCCCTGCATGCGAGCTGGCCATTCTATCACACTATCCACCATCCACCTGGCTGAACCCTGCATGCTAGCTTCCCATTCTATCACACTGTCTCCATCCACCTGGGTGATCCATGCATGCGAGATGGCCATTCTATCACACTGTCCCTATCCACCTGGGTGATCTCTCCATGCGAGCGGGCCATTCTATCACACTGTCCCCATCCACCTGGGTGATCCCTGCATGCGAGCTAGCAATTCTATCACACTGCCCCCATCCACCTGGGTGATCGCTGCATGCGAGCTAGCCATTCTATCACACTGCCCCATTCCACCTGGGTGATCCCTGCATGCGAGCTGGCCATTCTCTCACACTGTCCCCATCTACCTGGGTGATCCCTGCATGCCAGCTGGCCATTCTCTCACACTGTCTCCATCCACCTGGGTGATCCCTGCATGCGAGCTGGCCATTCTCTCACACTGTCTCCATCCACCTGGGTGATCTCTCCATGCGAGCTGGCCATTCTGTCAGACTGTCCCCATCCACCAGGGTGATCCCTGTATGCGAGCTGGCCATTCTATCACACTGTCCCCATCCATCTGGGTGATCCCTGCATGCGAGGTGGCCATTCTGTCACACTGCCCCCATCCACCAGGGAGATCCCTGAATGCGAGCTGGCCAATCTATCACACTTTCCCATCCACCTGGGTTATCCCTACATGCGAGCTGGTCATTATATCACACTGTCCACATCCACCTGGGTAATCCCTACATGCGAGCTGGTCATTCTATCACACTATCCACCATCCACCTGGCTGAACCCTGCATGCGAGCTGGCCATTCTATCACAATGTCCCCATCCACCTGGGTGAACTCTCCTTGCGAGCTGGCCATTCAATCACACTGTCCCCACCCACCTGGGTGATGCCTGCATGCGAGCTGGCCATTCTGTCACACTTTCCCCATCCACCTGGGTGATCCCTGCGTGCGAGTTGGTCATTATATCACACTATCACATTCCACCTGGGTGATCTCTCCATGCGAGCTGGCCATTCTATCACACTGTCCCAATCCACCTGGGTGATCCCTGCATGCGTGCTGGCCATTCTATTACACTGACCCCATCCACCTGGGTGATCCCATCATGCGAGTTGGTCATTCTATCACACTATCCTCATCCACCTTGGTGATCTCTCCATGCGAGCTGGCCATTCTGTCACACTGTCCCCATTCACCAGGGTGATCCCTGCATGCGACCTGGCCATTCTATCACACTGTGCCTCCCACCTGGGTGATCCCTGCATGCGAGCTGGCCATTCTATCACACTCTCCCCATCCACCTGTGTGATCCCTGCATGCGAGCTGGTCATTCTATCACAATGTCCCCATCCAGCTGGGGGATCACTGCATGCGAGCTGGCCATTCTATCACACTGTCCTCAACCACCTGGGTGATCCCTGCATGCGACTGGTCATTCTATCACACTATCCACCATCCACCTGGCTGAGCCCTGCATGCGAGATGGCCATTCTATCACACTGTCA
Source organism: Scyliorhinus torazame (assembly GCF_047496885.1). Lineage (NCBI taxonomy): Eukaryota > Metazoa > Chordata > Chondrichthyes > Carcharhiniformes > Scyliorhinidae > Scyliorhinus > Scyliorhinus torazame. The sequence continues at coordinate 134,282,973 of NC_092726.1, read as the reverse complement.
CCATCCACCTGGGTGATCACTGCATGCGAGCTGGCCATTCTATCACAATGTCCCCATCCACCTGGATGGTCTCTGCATGCGAGCTGGGCATTCTGTCACAATGTCCCCATCCACCTGGGTGGTCTCTGCATGCGAGCTGGGCATTCTGTCACACTGTCCCCATCCACCTGGGTGATCCCTGCATGAGAGCTGGCCATTCTATCACACTCTCCCCATCCACCTGGGTGATCCCTGCATGCGAGCTGGTCATTCTATCACAATGTCCCCATCAACCTGGGGGATCACTGCATGCGAGCTGGCCATTCTATCACACTGTCCTCACCCACCTGGGTGATCCCTGCATGCGAGCTGGTCATTCTATCACACTGTCCACATCCACCTGGGTGATCCCTGCATGCGAGCTGGTCATTCTATCACACTGTCCACATCCACCTGGGTAATCCCTACATGCGAGCTGGTCATTCTATCACACTATCCACCATCCACCTGGCTGAACCCTGCATGCGAGCTGGCCATTCTATCACAATGTCCCCATCCACCTGGGTGAACTCTCCTTGCGAGCTGGCCATTCAATCACACTGTCCCCATCCACCTGGGTGATGCCTGCATGCGAGCTGGCCATTCTATCACACTTTCCCCATCCACCTGGGTGATCCCTGCGTGCGAGTTGGTCATTATATCACACTATCACATTCCACCTGGGTGATCTCTCCATGCGAGCTGGCCATTCTATCAAACTGTCCCCATCCACCTGGATGATCCCTGCATGCGTGCTGGCCATTCTATTACACTGACCCCATCCACCTGGGTGATCCCATCATGCGAGTTGGTCATTCTATCACACTATCTCCATCCACCTTGGTGATCTCTCCATGCGAGCTGGCCATTCTGTCACACTGTCCCCATTCACCAGGGTGATCCCTGCATGCGACCTGGCCATTCTATCACACTATGCCTCCCACCTGGGTGATCCCTGCATGCGAGCTGGCCATTCTATCACACTCTCCCCATCCACCTGGGTGATCCCTGCATGCGAGCTGGTCATTCTATCACAATGGCCCCATCCACCTGGGGGATCACTGCATGCGAGCTGGCCATTCTATCACACTGTCCTCAACCACCTGGGTGATCCCTGCATGCGAACTGGTCATTCTATCACACTGTCCACATCCACCTGGGTGATCCCTGCATGCGACTGGTCATTCTATCACACTATCCACCATCCACCTGGCTGAGCCCTGCATGCGAGATGGCCATTCTATCACACTGTCACCATCCACCTGGGTGATCACTGCATGCGAGCTGGCCATTCTATCACAATGTCCCCATCCACCTGGATGGTCTCTGCATGCGAGCTGGGCATTCTGGCACAATGTCCCCATCCACCTGGGTGGTCTCTGCATGCGAGCTGGGCATTCTGTCACACTGTCCCCATCCACCTGGGTGATCCCTGCATGAGAGCTGGCCATTCTATCACACTCTTCCCATCCACCTGGGTGATCCCTGCATGCGAGCTGGTCATTCTATCACAATTACCCATCAACCTGGGGGATCACTGCATGCGAGCTGGCCATTCTATCACACTGTCCTCACCCACCTGGGTGACCCCTGCATGCGAGCTGGTTATTCTATCACACTGTCCACATCCACCTGGGTAATCCCTACATGCGAGCTGGTCATTCTATCACACTATCCACCATCCACCTGGCTGAACCCTGCATGCGAGCTGGCCATTCTATCACAATGTCCCCATCCACCTGGGTGAACTCTCCTTGCGAGCTGGCCATTCAATCACACTGTCCCCATCCACCTGGGTGATGCCTGCATGCGAGCTGGCCATTCTATCACACTTTCCCCATCCAACTGGGTGATCCCTGCGTGCGAGTTGGTCATTATATCACACTATCACATTCCACCTGGGTGATCTCTCCATGCGAGCTGGCCATTCTATCACACTGTCCCCATCCACCTGGGTGATGCCTGCATGCGAGCTGGCCATTCTATCACACTTTCCCCATCCACCTGGGTGATCCCTGCGTGCGAGTTGGTCATTCTATCACACTCTCCCCATCCACCTTGGTGATCTCTCCATGCGAGCTGGCCATTCTGTCACACTGTCCCCATTCACCAGGGTGATCCCTGCATGCGACCTGGCCATTCTATCACACTGTGCCTCCCACCTGGGTGATCCCTGCATGCGACTGGTCATTCTATCACACTATCCACCATCCACCTGGCTGAGCCCTGCATGCGAGATGACCATTCTATCACACTGTCACCATCCACCTGGGTGATCACTGCATGCGAGCTGGCCATTCTATCACAATGTCCCCATCCACCTGGTTGGTCTCTGCATGCGAGCTGGGCAATCTGTCACACTGTCCCCATCCCCCTGGGTGATCCCTGCATGCGAGCTGGTCATTCTATCACACTGACCCAATCCACCTGGGTGATCCCTGCATGAGAGCTGGCCATTCAATCACACTGTCCTCACCCACCTGGGTGATCCCTGCATGCGATCTGGTCATTCTATCACACTGTCCACATCCACCTGGGTGATCCCTGCATGCGAGCTGGTCATTCTATCACACTGTCTCCATCCACCTGGGTGATCCATGCATGCGAGATGGCCATTCTATCACACTGTCCCTATCCACCTGGGTGATCTCTCCATGCGAGCGGGCCATTCTATCACACTGTCCCCATCCACCTGGGTGATCCCTGCATGCGAGCTAGCAATTCTATCACACTGCCCCCATCCACCTGGGTGATCGCTGCATGCGAGCTAGCCATTCTATCACACTGCCCCATTCCACCTGGGTGATCCCTGCATGCGAGCTGGCCATTCTCTCACACTGTCCACATCTACCTGGGTGATCCCTGCATGCCAGCTGGCCATTCTCTCACACTGTCTCCATCCACCTGGGTGATCCCTGCATGCGAGCTGGCCATTCTCTCACACTGTCTCCATCCACCTGGGTGATCTCTCCATGCGAGCTGGCCATTCTGTCAGACTGTCCCCATCCACCAGGGTGATCCCTGTATGCGAGCTGGCCATTCTATCACACTGTCCCCATCCATCTGGGTGATCCCTGCATGCGAGGTGGCCATTCTGTCACACTGCCCCCATCCACCAGGGAGATCCCTGAATGCGAGCTGGCCAATCTATCACACTTTCCCATCCACCTGGGTTATCCCTACATGCGAGCTGGTCATTATATCACACTGTCCACATCCACCTGGGTAATCCCTACATGCGAGCTGGTCATTCTATCACACTATCCACCATCCACCTGGCTGAACCCTGCATGCGAGCTGGCCATTCTATCACAATGTCCCCATCCACCTGGGTGAACTCTCCTTGCGAGCTGGCCATTCAATCACACTGTCCCCACCCACCTGGGTGATGCCTGCATGCGAGCTGGCCATTCTGTCACACTTTCCCCATCCACCTGGGTGATCCCTGCGTGCGAGTTGGTCATTATATCACACTATCACATTCCACCTGGGTGATCTCTCCATGCGAGCTGGCCATTCTATCACACTGTCCCAATCCACCTGGGTGATCCCTGCATGCGTGCTGGCCATTCTATTACACTGACCCCATCCACCTGGGTGATCCCATCATGCGAGTTGGTCATTCTATCACACTATCCTCATCCACCTTGGTGATCTCTCCATGCGAGCTGGCCATTCTGTCACACTGTCCCCATTCACCAGGGTGATCCCTGCATGCGACCTGGCCATTCTATCACACTGTGCCTCCCACCTGGGTGATCCCTGCATGCGAGCTGGCCATTCTATCACACTCTCCCCATCCACCTGTGTGATCCCTGCATGCGAGCTGGTCATTCTATCACAATGTCCCCATCCAGCTGGGGGATCACTGCATGCGAGCTGGCCATTCTATCACACTGTCCTCAACCACCTGGGTGATCCCTGCATGCGACTGGTCATTCTATCACACTATCCACAATCCACCTGGCTGAGCCCTGCATGCGAGATGGCCATTCTATCACACTGTCACCATCCACCTGGGTGATCACTGCATGCGAGCTGGCCATTCTATCACAATGTCCCCATCCACCTGGATGGTCTCTGCATGCGAGCTGGGCATTCTGTCACAATGTCCCCATCCACCTGGGTGGTCTCTGCATGCGAGCTGGGCATTCTGTCACACTGTCCCCATCCACCTGGGTGATCCCTGCATGAGAGCTGGCCATTCTATCACACTCTCCCCATCCACCTGGGTGATCCCTGCATGCGAGCTGGTCATTCTATCACAATGTCCCCATCAACCTGGGGGATCACTGCATGCGAGCTGGCCATTCTATCACACTGTCCTCACCCACCTGGGTGATCCCTGCATGCGAGCTGGTCATTCTATCACACTGTCCACATCCACCTGGGTGATCCCTGCATGCGAGCTGGTCATTCTATCACACTGTCCACATCCACCTGGGTAATCCCTACATGCGAGCTGGTCATTCTATCACACTATCCACCATCCACCTGGCTGAACCCTGCATGCGAGCTGGCCATTCTATCACAATGTCCCCATCCACCTGGGTGAACTCTCCTTGCGAGCTGGCCATTCAATCACACTGTCCCCATCCACCTGGGTGATGCCTGCATGCGAGCTGGCCATTCTATCACACTTTCCCCATCCACCTGGGTGATCCCTGCGTGCGAGTTGGTCATTATATCACACTATCACATTCCACCTGGGTGATCTCTCCATGCGAGCTGGCCATTCTATCAAACTGTCCCCATCCACCTGGATGATCCCTGCATGCGTGCTGGCCATTCTATTACACTGACCCCATCCACCTGGGTGATCCCATCATGCGAGTTGGTCATTCTATCACACTATCTCCATCCACCTTGGTGATCTCTCCATGCGAGCTGGCCATTCTGTCACACTGTCCCCATTCACCAGGGTGATCCCTGCATGCGACCTGGCCATTCTATCACACTATGCCTCCCACCTGGGTGATCCCTGCATGCGAGCTGGCCATTCTATCACACTCTCCCCATCCACCTGGGTGATCCCTGCATGCGAGCTGGTCATTCTATCACAATGGCCCCATCCACCTGGGGGATCACTGCATGCGAGCTGGCCATTCTATCACACTGTCCTCAACCACCTGGGTGATCCCTGCATGCGAACTGGTCATTCTATCACACTGTCCACATCCACCTGGGTGATCCCTGCATGCGACTGGTCATTCTATCACACTATCCACCATCCACCTGGCTGAGCCCTGCATGCGAGATGGCCATTCTATCACACTGTCACCATCCACCTGGGTGATCACTGCATGCGAGCTGGCCATTCTATCACAATGTCCCCATCCACCTGGATGGTCTCTGCATGCGAGCTGGGCATTCTGGCACAATGTCCCCATCCACCTGGGTGGTCTCTGCATGCGAGCTGGGCATTCTGTCACACTGTCCCCATCCACCTGGGTGATCCCTGCATGAGAGCTGGCCATTCTATCACACTCTTCCCATCCACCTGGGTGATCCCTGCATGCGAGCTGGTCATTCTATCACAATTACCCATCAACCTGGGGGATCACTGCATGCGAGCTGGCCATTCTATCACACTGTCCTCACCCACCTGGGTGACCCCTGCATGCGAGCTGGTTATTCTATCACACTGTCCACATCCACCTGGGTAATCCCTACATGCGAGCTGGTCATTCTATCACACTATCCACCATCCACCTGGCTGAACCCTGCATGCGAGCTGGCCATTCTATCACAATGTCCCCATCCACCTGGGTGAACTCTCCTTGCGAGCTGGCCATTCAATCACACTGTCCCCATCCACCTGGGTGATGCCTGCATGCGAGCTGGCCATTCTATCACACTTTCCCCATCCAACTGGGTGATCCCTGCGTGCGAGTTGGTCATTATATCACACTATCACATTCCACCTGGGTGATCTCTCCATGCGAGCTGGCCATTCTATCACACTGTCCCCATCCACCTGGGTGATGCCTGCATGCGAGCTGGCCATTCTATCACACTTTCCCCATCCACCTGGGTGATCCCTGCGTGCGAGTTGGTCATTCTATCACACTCTCCCCATCCACCTTGGTGATCTCTCCATGCGAGCTGGCCATTCTGTCACACTGTCCCCATTCACCAGGGTGATCCCTGCATGCGACCTGGCCATTCTATCACACTGTGCCTCCCACCTGGGTGATCCCTGCATGCGACTGGTCATTCTATCACACTATCCACCATCCACCTGGCTGAGCCCTGCATGCGAGATGACCATTCTATCACACTGTCACCATCCACCTGGGTGATCACTGCATGCGAGCTGGCCATTCTATCACAATGTCCCCATCCACCTGGTTGGTCTCTGCATGCGAGCTGGGCAATCTGTCACACTGTCCCCATCCCCCTGGGTGATCCCTGCATGCGAGCTGGTCATTCTATCACACTGACCCAATCCACCTGGGTGATCCCTGCATGAGAGCTGGCCATTCAATCACACTGTCCTCACCCACCAGGGTGATCCCTGCATGCGATCTGGTCATTCTCTCACACTGTCCACATCCACCTGGGTGATCCCTGCATGCGAGCTGGTCATTCTATCACACTGTCCACATCCACCTGGGTGATCCCTGCATGCGAGCTGGCCATTCTATCACACTATCCACCATCCACCTGGCTGAACCCTGCATGATAGCTGGCCATTCTATCACACTGTCTCCACCCACCTGGGTGATCACTGCATGCGAGCTGGCCATTCTATCACTGTCCTCACCCACCTGGGTGATCCCTGCATGCGAGCTGGTCATTCTATCACACTGTCCCCATCCACCAGGGAGATACCTGCATGCTAGCTGGCCATTCTATCACACTGTCTCCATCCACCTGGGTGATCCATGCATGCGAGATGGCCATTCTATCACACTGTCCCTATCCACCTGGGTGATCTCTCCATGCGAGCGAGCCATTCTATCACACTGTCCCCATCCACCTGGGTGATCCCTGCATGCGAGCTAGCCATTCTATCACACTGCCCCCATCCACCTGGGTGATCCCTGCATGCGAGCTAGCCATTCTATCACACTGCCACCATTCCACCTGGGTGATCCCTGCATGCGAGCTGGCCATTCTCTCACACTGTCCCCATCTACCTGGGTGATCCCTGAATGCCAGCTGGCCATTCTCTCACACTGTCTCCATCCACCTGGGTGATCGCTGCATGCGAGCTGGCCATTCTCTCACACTGTCTCCATCCACCTGGGTGATCTCTCCATGCGAGCTGGCCATTCTGTCAGACTGTCCCCATCCACCAGGGTGATCCCTGTATGCGAGCTGGCCATTCTATCACACTGTCCCCATCCATCTGGGTGATCCCTGCATGCGAGGTGGCCATTCTGTCACACTGCCCCCATCCACCAGGGAGATCCCTGCATGCGAGCTGGCCAATCTATCACACTTTCCCATCCACCTGGGTTATCCCTACATGCGAGCTGGCCATTTTGTCACACTGTCCCCATCCCCCAGGGTGAACCCTGTATGCGATCTGACAATTCTGTCACACTGTCCCCATCCATCTTTGTGATCCCTGCATGCGAGCTGGCAATTCTATCACACTGTCCCCATCCACCTGGGTGACCTCTCCATGCGAACTGGCCATTCTATCACAATGTCCCCATCCACCTGGGTGATCCCTGCATGCGAGCTGGTAGTTCTATCACACTATCCCCATCCACCTGGGTGATCCCTGCATGCGAGCTGGCCATTCTATCACACTGTCTCCATCCAACTGGGTGATTCCTGCATGCGAGCTGGACATTCTGTCACACTGTCCCCATCGACCTGGGTGATCCCTGCATGTGAGCTGGCCATTCTGTCACAATGTCCCCATCCACGTGGGTGATCTCTCCATGCTAGCTGGCCATTCTATCACACTGTCACCATCCAACTGGGGGATCCCTGCATGCGAGCTGGCCATTCTATCACACTGTCCCCATCCACCTGGGTGGTCCCTGCATGTGAGCTGGACATTCTATCACTCTGTCCCCATCCACCTGGGTGGTCCCTGCATGTGAGCTGGACATTCTATCACACTGTCACCATCCAACTGGGGGATCCCTGCATGCGAGCTGGCCATTCTATCACACTGTCCCAATCCAATTGGGTGATCCCTGCATACGAGCTGGACATTCTATCACTCTGTCCCCATCCACCTGGGTGGTCCCTACATGTGAGCTGGCCATTCTATCACACTGTCCCCATCCACCTGGGCGATCCCTGCATGCGAGCTGGCCATTCAATCACACTGTCCCCATCCACCTAGGTGATCTCTCCATGCGAGCTGGCCATTCTATCACACTGACCCATCCACCTGGGAGACCCCTGCCTGCGAGCTGGCCATTCTGTCACACTGTCCTCATCCACCTGGCTGATCCCTGCATGTGAGCTGGCCATTCTATCACACTGTCCCCATCCACCTGGGTGATCAGTCCAAGCGAGCTGGCCATTCTGTCACACTGTCCCCATCCATCTGGGGGATCCCTGCATGAGAGCTGATCATTCTATCACACTGTCCCCATTCACCTGGGTGATCCCTGCATGCGAGCTGGCCATTCTATCACACTCTCCCCATCCACCTGGGTGATCCCTGCATGCGAGCTAGTCATTCTATCACAATGTCCCCATCCACCTGGGGAATCACTGCATGCGAGCTGGTCATTCTATCACACTGACTTCACCCACCTGGGTGATCCCTGCATGCGAGCTGGTCATTCTATCACACTGTCCCCATCCACCTGGGTGATCCCTTCATGCGAGCTGGCCATTCTATCACACTCTCCCTATCCACCTGGGTGATCCCTGCATGCGAGCTGGCCATTCTATCACAATGTCCCCATCCACCTAGGTGGTCTCTGCATACGAGCTGGGCATTCTGTCACACTGACCCCATCCACCTGTGTGATTCCTGCATGCGAGCTGGTCATTCTATCACACTGTCCCAATCCACCTGGGTGATCCCTGCATGAGAGCTGGCCATTCTATCACACTCTCCCCATCCACCTGGGTGATCCCTGCATGCGAGCTGGTCATTCTCTCACAATGTCCCCATCAACCTGGGGGATCACTGCATGCGAGCTGGCCATTCTATCACACTGTCCCCACCCACGTGCGTGATCCCTGCATGCGAGCTGGTCATTCTATCACACTGTCCACATCCACCTGGGTAATCCCTACATGCGAGCTGGTCATTCTATCACACTATCCACCATCCACCTGGCTGAACCCTGCATGCGAGCTGCCCATTCTATCACAATGTCCCCATCCACCTGGGTGAACTCTCCTTGCGAGCTGGCCATTCAATCACACTGTCCCCATCCACCTGGGTGATGCCTGCATGCGAGCTGGCCATTCTATCACACTTTCCCCATCCACCTGGGTGATCCCTGCGTGCGAGTTGGTCATTATATCACACTATCTCATTCCATCTGGGTGATCTCTCCATGCGAGCTGGCCATTCTATCACACTGTCCCCATCCACCTGGGTGATCCCTGCATGCGTGCTGGCCATTCTATTACACCGACCCCAGCCACCTGGGTGATCCCATCATGCGAGTTGGTCATTCTATCACACTATCCCCATCCACCTTGGTGATCTCTCCATGCGAGCTGTCCATTCTGTCACAGTGTCCCCATCCACCAGGGTGATCCCTGCATGCGACCTGGCCATTCTATCACAATGTCCCCATCCACCTGGGGGATCACTGCATGCGAGCTGGCCATTCTATCACACTCTCCCCATCCACCTGGGTGATCCCTGCATGCGAGCTGGTCATTCTATCACAATGTCCCCATCCACCTGGGGGATCACTGCATGCGAGCTGGCCATTCTATCACACTGTCCTCAACACCTGGGTGATCCCTGCATGCGAACTGGTCATTCTATCACACTGTCCACTTCCACCTGGGTGATCCCTGCATGCGACTGGTCATTCTATCACACTATCCACCATCCACATGGCTGAGCCCTGCATGCGATATGGCCATTCTATCACACTGTCACCATCCACCTGGGTGATCACTGCATGCGAGCTGGCCATTCTATCACAATGTCCCCATCCACCTGGATGGTCTCTGCATGCGAGCTGGGCATTCTGTCACACTGTCCCCATCCACCTGGGTGATCCCTGCATGCGAGCTGCATTCTATCACACTGTCCCAATCCACCTGGGTGATCCCTGCATGAGAGCTGGCCATTCTATCACACTCTCCCCATCCATCTGGGTGAGCCCTGCATGAGAGGTGGTCATTCTATCACAATGTCCCCATCAACCTGGGGGATCACTGCATGCGAGCTGGCCATTCTATCACACTGTCCTCACCCACCTGGATGATCCCTGCATGCGAGCTGGTCATTCTATCACACTGTCCACATCCACCTGGGTGATCCCTGCATGCGAGCTGGCCATTCTATCACACTCTCCCCATCCACCTGTGTGATCCCTGCATGCGAGCTGGTCATTCTATCGCAATGTCCCCATCCACCTGGGGGATCACTGCATGCGAGCTGGCAATTCTATCACACTCTCCTCATCCACCTGGGTGATTCCTGCATGCGAGCTGGTCATTCTATCACAATGTCCCCATCCACCTGGGGGATCACTGCATGCGAGCTGGTCATTCTATCACACTGTCCACATCCACCTGGGTGATCCCTGCATGCGACTGGTCATTCTATCACACTATCCACCATCCACATGGCTGAGCCCTGCATGCGATATGGCCATACTTTCACACTGTCACCATCCACCTGGGTGATCACTGCATGCGAGCTGGCCATTCTATCACAATTTCCCCATCCACCTGGATGGTCTCTACATGCGAGCTGGGCATTCTGTCACACTGTCCCCATCCACCTGGGTGATCCTTGCATGCGAGCTGGTCATTCTATCACACTGTCCCAATCCACCTGGGTGATCCCTGCATGAGAGCTGGCCATTCTATCACACTCTCCCCATCCACCTGGGTGATCCCTGCATGCGAGGTGGCCATTCTATCACAATGTCCCCATCAATCTGGGGGATCACTGCATGCGAGCTGGCCATTCTATCACACTGTCCTCACCCACCTGGATGATCCCTGCATGCGAGCTATCATTCTATCACACTGTCCACATCCACCTGGGTGATCCCTGCATGCGAGCTGGCCATTCTATCACACTGTCCCCATCCACCTGGGTGATCCCTGCATGCGAGCTAGCCATTCTATCACACTGCCCCCATCTACCTGGGTGATCCCTGCATGCCAGCTGGCCATTCTCTCACACTGTCTCCATCCACCTGGGTGATCTCTCCATGCGAGCTGGCCATTCTGTCAGACTGTCCCCATCCACCAGGGTGATCCCTGTATGCGAGCTGGCCATTCTATCACACTGTCCCCATCCATCTGGGTGATCCCTGCATGCGAGGTGGCCATTCTGTCACACTGCCCCCATCCACCAGGGAGATCCCTGCATGCGAGCTGGCCAATCTATCACACTTTCCCATCCACCTGGGTTATCCCTACATGCGAGCTGGCCATTCTGTCACACTATCCCCATCCACCTGAGGGATCCCTGGATGCGAGCTGGCCATTCTATCACACTGTCCCCATCCCCCAGGGTGAACCCTGTATGCGATCTGACAATTCTGTCACACTGTCCCCATCCATCTTTGTGATCCCTGCATGCGAGCTGGCCATTCTATCACACTGTCCCCATCCACCTGGGTGATTTCTCCATGCGAGCTGGCCATTCTATCACACTGTCCCCATCCACCAGGTGATCCCTGCATGAGAGCTGGCCATTGTGTCACACTGTACCCATCCATCTGGGTGATCCCTGCATCCGAGCTGGTCACTCTATCACACTATCCCCATCCACCTGGGTGATACCTGCATGCGAGCTGGCCATTCTATCACACTACCCCCCTCCACATGGGTGACCTCTCCATGCGAACTGGCCATTCTATCACAATGTCCCCATCCACCTGGGTGATCCCTGCATGCGAGCTGGCCATTCTATCACACTGTCTCCATCCACCTGGGTGATCCCTGCATGCGAGCTGGACATTCTGTCACACTGTCCCCATCGACCTGGGTGATCCCTGCATGTGAGCTGGCCATTCTGTCACAATGTCCCCATCCACGTGGGTGATCTCTCCATGCTAGCTGGCCATTCTATCACACTGTCACCATCCAACTGGGGGATCCCTGCATGCGAGCTGGCCATTCTATCACACTGTCCCCATCCACCTGGATGGTCCCTGCATGTGAGCTGGACATTCTATCACTCTGTCCCCATCCACATGGGTGGTCCCTGCATGTGAGCTGGACATTCTATCACACTGTCACCATCCAACTGGGGGATCCCTGCATGCTAGCTGGCCATTCTATCACACTGTCTCCATCCACCTGGGTGATCCATGCATGCGAGATGGCCATTCTATCACACTGTCCCTATCCACCTGGGTGATCTCTCCATGCGAGCGAGCCATTCTATCACACTGTCCCCATCCACCTGGGTGATCCCTGCATGCGAGCTAGCCATTCTATCACACTGCCACCATTCCACCTGGGTGATCCCTGCATGCGAGCTGGCCATTCTCTCACACTGTCCCCATCTACCTGGGTGATCCCTGCATGCCAGCTGGCCATTCTCTCACACTGTCTCCATCCACCTGGGTGATCGCTGCATGCGAGCTGGCCATTCTCTCACACTGTCTCCATCCACCTGGGTGATCTCTCCATGCGAGCTGGCCATTCTGTCAGACTGTCCCCATCCACCAGGGTGATCCCTGTATGCGAGCTGGCCATTCTATCACACTGTCCCCATCCATCTGGGTGATCCCTGCATGCGAGGTGGCCATTCTGTCACACTGCCCCCATCCACCAGGGAGATCCCTGCATGCGAGCTGGCCAATCTATCACACTTTCCCATCCACCTGGGTTATCCCTACATGCGAGCTGGCCATTTTGTCACACTGTCCCCATCCCCCAGGGTGAACCCTGTATGCGATCTGACAATTCTGTCACACTGTCCCCATCCATCTTTGTGATCCCTGCATGCGAGCTGGCAATTCTATCACACTGTCCCCATCCACCTGGGTGACCTCTCCATGCGAACTGGCCATTCTATCACAATGTCCCCATCCACCTGGGTGATCCCTGCATGCGAGCTGGTAGTTCTATCACACTATCCCCATCCACCTGGGTGATCCCTGCATGCGAGCTGGCCATTCTATCACACTGTCTCCATCCAACTGGGTGATCCCTGCATGCGAGCTGGACATTCTGTCACACTGTCCCCATCGACCTGGGTGATCCCTGCATGTGAGCTGGCCATTCTGTCACAATGTCCCCATCCACGTGGGTGATCTCTCCATGCTAGCTGGCCATTCTATCACACTGTCACCATCCAACTGGGGGATCCCTGCATGCGAGCTGGCCATTCTATCACACTGTCCCCATCCACCTGGGTGGTCCCTGCATGTGAGCTGGACATTCTATCACACTGTCACCATCCAACTGGGGGATCCCTGCATGCGAGCTGGCCATTCTATCACACTGTCCCCATCCAATTGGGTGATCCCTGCATACGAGCTGGACATTCTATCACTCTGTCCCCATCCACCTGGGTGGTCCCTACATGTGAGCTGGCCATTCTATCACACTGTCCCCATCCACCTGGGCGATCCCTGCATGCGAGCTGGCCATTCAATCACACTGTCCCCATCCACCTAGGTGATCTCTCCATGCGAGCTGGCCATTCTATCACACTGACCCATCCACCTGGGAGACCCCTGCCTGCGAGCTGGCCATTCTGTCACACTGTCCTCATCCACCTGGCTGATCCCTGCATGTGAGCTGGCCATTCTATCACACTGTCCCCATCCACCTGGGTGATCACTCCAAGCGAGCTGGCCATTCTGTCACACTGTCCCCATCCATCTGGGGGATCCCTGCATGAGAGCTGATCATTCTATCACACTGTCCCCATTCACCTGGGTGATCCCTGCATGCGAGCTGGCCATTCTATCACACTCTCCCCATCCACCTGGGTGATCCCTGCATGCGAGCTAGTCATTCTATCACAATGTCCCCATCCACCTGGGGAATCACTGCATGCGAGCTGGTCATTCTATCACACTGACTTCACCCACCTGGGTGATCCCTGCATGCGAGCTGGTCATTCTATCACACTGTCCCCATCCACCTGGGTGATCCCTTCATGCGAGCTGGCCATTCTATCACACTCTCCCTATCCACCTGGGTGATCCCTGCATGCGAGCTGGCCATTCTATCACAATGTCCCCATCCACCTAGGTGGTCTCTGCATACGAGCTGGGCATTCTGTCACACTGTCCCCATCCAATTGGGTGATCCCTGCATACGAGCTGGACATTCTATCACTCTGTCCCCATCCACCTGGGTGGTCCCTACATGTGAGCTGGCCATTCTATCACACTGTCCCCATCCACCTGGGCGATCCCTGCATGCGAGCTGGCCATTCAATCACACTGTCCCCATCCACCTAGGTGATCTCTCCATGCGAGCTGGCCATTCTATCACACTGACCCATCCACCTGGGAGACCCCTGCCTGCGAGCTGGCCATTCTGTCACACTGTCCTCATCCACCTGGCTGATCCCTGCATGTGAGCTGGCCATTCTATCACACTGTCCCCATCCACCTGGGTGATCACTCCAAGCGAGCTGGCCATTCTGTCACACTGTCCCCATCCATCTGGGGGATCCCTGCATGAGAGCTGATCATTCTATCACACTGTCCCCATTCACCTGGGTGATCCCTGCATGCGAGCTGGCCATTCTATCACACTCTCCCCATCCACCTGGGTGATCCCTGCATGCGAGCTAGTCATTCTATCACAATGTCCCCATCCACCTGGGGAATCACTGCATGCGAGCTGGTCATTCTATCACACTGACTTCACCCACCTGGGTGATCCCTGCATGCGAGCTGGTCATTCTATCACACTGTCCCCATCCACCTGGGTGATCCCTTCATGCGAGCTGGCCATTCTATCACACTCTCCCTATCCACCTGGGTGATCCCTGCATGCGAGCTGGCCATTCTATCACAATGTCCCCATCCACCTAGGTGGTCTCTGCATACGAGCTGGGCATTCTGTCACACTGACCCCATCCACCTGTGTGATTCCTGCATGCGAGCTGGTCATTCTATCACACTGTCCCAATCCACCTGGGTGATCCCTGCATGAGAGCTGGCCATTCTATCACACTCTCCCCATCCACCTGGGTGATCCCTGCATGCGAGCTGGTCATTCTCTCACAATGTCCCCATCAACCTGGGGGATCACTGCATGCGAGCTGGCCATTCTATCACACTGTCCCCACCCACGTGCGTGATCCCTGCATGCGAGCTGGTCATTCTATCACACTGTCCACATCCACCTGGGTAATCCCTACATGCGAGCTGGTCATTCTATCACACTATCCACCATCCACCTGGCTGAACCCTGCATGCGAGCTGCCCATTCTATCACAATGTCCCCATCCACCTGGGTGAACTCTCCTTGCGAGCTGGCCATTCAATCACACTGTCCCCATCCACCTGGGTGATGCCTGCATGCGAGCTGGCCATTCTATCACACTTTCCCCATCCACCTGGGTGATCCCTGCGTGCGAGTTGGTCATTATATCACACTATCTCATTCCATCTGGGTGATCTCTCCATGCGAGCTGGCCATTCTATCACACTGTCCCCATCCACCTGGGTGTTCCCTGCATGCGTGCTGGCCATTCTATTACACCGACCCCAGCCACCTGGGTGATCCCATCATGCGAGTTGGTCATTCTATCACACTATCCCCATCCACCTTGGTGATCTCTCCATGCGAGCTGTCCATTCTGTCACAGTGTCCCCATCCACCAGGGTGATCCCTGCATGCGACCTGGCCATTCTATCACAATGTCCCCATCCACCTGGGGGATCACTGCATGCGAGCTAGCCATTCTATCACACTCTCCCCATCCACCTGGGTGATCCCTGCATGCGAGCTGGTCATTCTATCACAATGTCCCCATCCACCTGGGGGATCACTGCATGCGAGCTGGCCATTCTATCACACTGTCCTCAACACCTGGGTGATCCCTGCATGCGAACTGGTCATTCTATCACACTGTCCACTTCCACCTGGGTGATCCCTGCATGCGACTGGTCATTCTATCACACTATCCACCATCTACATGGCTGAGCCCTGCATGCGATATGGCCATTCTATCACACTGTCACCATCCACCTGGGTGATCACTGCATGCGAGCTGGCCATTCTATCACAATGTCCCCATCCACCTGGATGGTCTCTGCATGCGAGCTGGGCATTCTGTCACACTGTCCCCATCCACCTGGGTGATCCCTGCATGCGAGCTGCATTCTATCACACTGTCCCAATCCACATGGGTGATCCCTGCATGAGAGCTGGCCATTCTATCACACTCTCCCCATCCATCTGGGTGATCCCTGCATGCGAGGTGGTCATTCTATCACAATGTCCCCATCAACCTGGGGGATCACTGCATGCGAGCTGGCCATTCTATCACACTGTCCTCACCCACCTGGATGATCCCTGCATGCGAGCTGGTCATTCTATCACACTGTCCACATCCACCTGGGTGATCCCTGCATGCGAGCTGGCCATTCTATCACACTCTCCCCATCCACCTGTGTGATCCCTGCATGCGAGCTGGTCATTCTATCGCAATGTCCCCATCCACCTGGGGGATCACTGCATGCGAGCTGGCAATTCTATCACACTCTCCTCATCCACCTGGGTGATTCCTGCATGCGAGCTGGTCATTCTATCACAATGTCCCCATCCACCTGGGGGATCACTGCATGCGAGCTGGTCATTCTATCACACTGTCCACATCCACCTGGGTGATCCCTGCATGCGACTGGTCATTCTATCACACTATCCACCATCCACATGGCTGAGCCCTGCATGCGATATGGCCATACTATCACACTGTCACCATCCACCTGGGTGATCACTGCATGCGAGCTGGCCATTCTATCACAATGTCCCCATCCACCTGGATGGTCTCTACATGCGAGCTGGGCATTCTGTCACACTGTCCCCATCCACCTGGGTGATCCTTGCATGCGAGCTGGTCATTCTATCACACTGTCCCAATCCACCTGGGTGATCCCTGCATGAGAGCTGGCCATTCTATCACACTCTCCCCATCCACCTGGGTGATCCCTGCATGCGAGGTGGTCATTCTATCACAATGTCCCCATCAACCTGGGGGATCACTGCATGCGAGCTGGCCATTCTATCACACTGTCCTCACCCACCTGGATGATCCCTGCATGCGAGCTATCATTCTATCACACTGTCCACATCCACCTGGGTGATCCCTGCATGCGAGCTGGCCATTCTATCACACTGTCCCCATCCACCTGGGTGATCCCTGCATGCGAGCTAGCCATTTTATCACACTGCCCCCATCCACCTGGGTGATCCCTGCATGCGAGCTAGCCATTCTATCACACTGCCCCCATTCCACCTGGGTGATCCCTGCATGCGAGCTGGCCATTCTCTCACACTGTCCCCATCTACCTGGGTGATCCCTGCATGCCAGCTGGCCATTCTCTCACACTGTCTCCATCCACCTGGGTGATCCCTGCATGCGAGCTGGCCATTCTCTCACACTGTCTCCATCCACCTGGGTGATCTCTCCATGCGAGCTGGCCATTCTGTCAGACTGTCCCCATCCACCAGGGTGATCCCTGTATGCGAGCTGGCCATTCTATCACACTGTCCCCATCCATCTGGGTGATCCCTGCATGCGAGGTGGCCATTCTGTCACACTGCCCCCATCCACCAGGGAGATCCCTGCATGCGAGCTGGCCAATCTATCACACTTTCCCATCCACCTGGGTTATCCCTACATGCGAGCTGGCCATTCTGTCACACTATCCCCATCCACCTGAGGGATCCCTGGATGCGAGCTGGCCATTCTATCACACTGTCCCCATCCCCCAGGGTGAAACCTGTATGCGATCTGACAATCCTGTCACACTGTCCCCATCCATCTTTGTGATCCCTGCATGCGAGCTGGCCATTCTATCACACTGTCCCCATCCACCTGGGTGATTTCTCCATGCGAGCTGGCCATTCTATCACACTGTCCCCATCCACCAGGTGATCCCTGCATGAGAGCTGGCCATTGTGTCACACTGTACCCATCCATCTGGGTGATCCCTGCATCCGAGCTGGTCACTCTATCACACTATCCCCATCCACCTGGGTGATACCTGCATGCGAGCTGGCCATTCTATCACACTACCCCCCTCCACATGGGTGACCTCTCCATGCGAACTGGCCATTCTATCACAATGTCCCCATCCACCTGGGTGATCCCTGCATGCGAGCTGGCCATTCTATCACACTGTCTCCATCCACCTGGGTGATCCCTGCATGCGAGCTGGACATTCTGTCACACTGTCCCCATCGACCTGGGTGATCCCTGCATGTGAGCTGGCCATTCTGTCACAATGTCCCCATCCACGTGGGTGATCTCTCCATGCTAGCTGGCCATTCTATCACACTGTCACCATTCAACTGGGGGATCCCTGCATGCGAGCTGGCCATTCTATCACACTGTCCCCATCCACCTGGATGGTCCCTGCATGTGAGCTGGACATTCTATCACTCTGTCCCCATCCACATGGGTGGTCCCTGCATGTGAGCTGGACATTCTATCACACTGTCACCATCCAACTGGGGGATTCCTGCATGCGAGCTGGCCATTCTATCACACTGTCCCCATCCACCTTGGTGATCCCTGCTTACGAGCTGGACATTCTATCACTCTGTCCCCATCCACCTGGGTGGTCCCTGCATGTGAGCTGGCCATTCTATCACACTGTCCCCATCCACCTGGGCGATCCCTGCATGCGAGCTGGCCATTAAATCACACTGTCCCCATCCACCTAGGTGATGTCTCCATGCGAGTTGGCCATTCTATCACACTGACCCATCCACCTGGGTGACCCCTGCATGCGAGCTGGCCATTCTGTCACACTGTCCTCATTCACCTGGGTTATCTCTCCATGCGAGTTGGCCATTCTGTCACACTGTCCCCATCCACCTGGGTGAGCCCTGCATGCGAGCTGGCCATTCTGTCACACTGTCCTCATCCACCTGGCAGATCCCTGCATGTGAGCTGGCCATTCTATCACACTGTCCCCATCCACCTGGGTGATCACTCCAAGCGAGCTGGCCATTCTGTCACACTGTCCCCATCCATCTGGGGGATCCCTGCATGAGAGCTGGTCATTCTATCACACTGTCCCCATTCACCTGGGTGATCCCTGCATGCGAGCTGGCCATTCTATCACACTCTCCCCATCCACCTGGGTGATCCCTGCATGCGAGCTGTTCATTCTATCACAATGTCCCCATCCACCTGGGGAATCACTGCATGCGAGCTGTACATTCTATCACACTGACTTCACCCACCTGGGTGATCCCTGCATGCGAGCTGATCATTCTATCACACTGTCCCCATCCACCTGGGTGATCCCTTCATGCGAGATGGCCATTCTATCACACTCTCCCTATCCACCTGGGTGATCCCTGCATGCGAGCTGGCCATTCTATCACAATGTCCCCATCCACCTGGGTGGTCTCTGCATGCGAGCTGGGCATTCTGTCACACTGTCCCCATCCACCTGGTGATTCCTGCATGCGAGCTGGTCATTCTATCACACTGTCCCCATCCACCTGGGTGATCCCTGCATGAGAGCTGGCCATTCTATCACTATCTCCCCATCCACCTGGGTGATCCCTGCATGCGAGCTGGTCATTCTATCACAATGTCCCCATCAATCTGGGGGATCACTGCATGCGAGCTGGCCATTCTATCACACTGTCCTCACCCACCTGGGTGATCCCTGCATGCGAGCTGGTCATTCTATCACACTGTCCACATCCACCTGGGTGATCCCTGCATGCGAGCTGGTCATTCTATCACACGGTCCACATCCACCTGGGTAATCCCTACATGCGAGCTGGTCATTCTATCACACTATCCACCATCCACCTGGCTGAACTCTGCATGCGAGCTGGCCATTCTTTCACAATGTCCCCATCCACCTGGGTGAACTCTCCTTGCGAGCTGGCCATTCAATCACACAGTCCCCATCCACCTGGGTGATGCCTGCATGCGAGCTGGCCATTCTATCACACTTTCCCCATCCACCTGGGTGATCCCTGCGTGCGAGTTGGTCATTATATCACACTATCTCATTCCACCTGGGTGATCTCTCCATGCGAGCTGGCCATTCAATCACACTGTCCCCATCCACCTGGGTGATGCCTGCATGCGAGCTGGCCATTCTATCACACTTTCCCCATCCACCTGGGTGATCCCTGCGTGCGAGTTGGTCATTATATCACACTATCTCATTCCACCTGGGTGATCTCTCCATGCGAGCTGGCCATTCTATCACACTGTCCCCATCCACCTGGGTGATCCCTGCATGCGTGCTGGCCATTCTATTACACCGACCCCAGCCACCTGGGTGATCCCATCATGCGAGCTGGTCATTCTATCACACTATCCCCATCCACCTTGGTGATCTCTCCATGCGAGCTGGCCAATTTGTCACAGTGTCCCCATCCACCAGGGTGATCCCTGCATGCGACCTGGCCATTCTATCACACTCTCCCCATCCACCTGGGTGATCCCTGCATGCGAGCTGGTCATTCTATCACAATGTCCCCATCCACCTGGGGGATCACTGCATGCGAGCTGGCCATTCTATCACACTCTCCCCATCCACCTGGGTGATCCCTGCATGCGAGCTGGTCATTCTATCACAATGTCCCCATCCACCTGGGGGATCACTGCATGCGAGCTGGCCATTCTATCACACTGTCCTCAACCACCTGGGTGATCCCTGTATGCGACTGGTCATTCTATCACACTATCCACCATCCACATGGCTGAGCCCTGCATGCGATATGGCCATTCTATCACACTGTCACCGTCCACCTGGGTGATCACTGCATGCGAGCTGGCCATTCTATCACAATGTCCCCATCCACCTGGATGTTCTCTGCATGCGAGCTGGGCATTCTGTCACACTGTCCCCATCCACCTGGGTGATCCCTGCATGAGAGCTGGCCATTCTATCAGACTCTCCCCATCCACCTGGGTGATCCCTGCATGCGAGGTGGTCATTCTATCACAATGTCCCCATCAACCTCGGGGATCACTGCATGCGAGCTGGCCATTCTATCACACTGTCCTCACCCACCTGGATGATCCCTGCATGCGAGCTGGTCATTCTATCACACTGTCCACATCCACCTGGGTGATCCCTGCATGCGATCTGGTCATTCTATCACACTGTCCACATCCACCTGGGTGATCCCTGCATGCGATCTGGCCATTCTATCACACTGTCCTCATCCACCTGGGTGATCCCTGCATGCGAGGTGGTCATTCTATCACAATTTCCCCATCAACCTGGGGGATCACTGCATGCGAGCTGGCCATTCTATCACACTGTCCTCACCCACCTGGATGATCCCTGCATGCGAGCTGGTCATTCTATCACACTGTCCACATCCACCTGGGTGATCCCTGCATGCGAGCTGGTCATTCTATCACACTGTCCACATCCACCTGGGTGATCCCTGCATGCGAGCTGGCCATTCTATCACACTGTCCCCATCCACCTGGGTGATCCCTGCATACGAGCTGGACATTCTATCACTCTGTCCCCATCCACCTGGGTGGTCCCTGCTTGTGAGCTGGCCATTCTATCACACTGTCCCCATCCACCTGGGCGATCCCTGCATGCGAGCTGGCCATTCAATCACACTGTCCCCATCCACCTAGGTGATCTCTCCATGCGAGTTGGCCATTCTATCACACTGACCCATCCACCTGGGTGACCCCTGCATGCGAGCTGGCCATTCTGTCACACTGTCCTCATTCACCTGGGTTATCTCTCCATGCGAGTTGGCCATTCTGTCACACTGTCCCCATCCACCTGGGTGAGCCCTGCATGCGAGCTGGCCATTCTGTCACACTGTCCTCATCCACCTGGCTGATCCCTGCATGTGAGCTGGCCATTCTATCACACTGTCCCCATCCACCTGGGTGATCACTCCAAGCGAGCTGGCCATTCTGTCACACTGTCCCCATCCATCTGGGGGATCCCTGCATGAGAGCTGGTCATTCTATCACACTGTCCCCATTCACCTGGGTGATCCCTGCATGCGAGCTGGCCATTCTATCACACTCTCCCCATCCACCTGGGTGATCCCTGCATGCGAGCTGTTCATTCTATCACAATGTCCCCATCCACCTGGGGAATCACTGCATGCGAGCTGTACATTCTATCACACTGACTTCACCCACCTGGGTGATCCCTGCATGCGAGCTGGTCATTCTATCACACTGTCCCCATCCACCTGGGTGATCCCTTCATGCGAGCTTGCCATTCTATCACACTCTCCGTATCCACCTGGGTGATCCCTGCATGCGAGCTGGCCATTCTATCACAATGTCCCCATCCACCTGGGTGGTCTCTGCATGCGAGCTGGGCATTCTGTCACACTGTCCCCATCCACCTGGGTGATTCCTGCATGCGAGCTGGTCATTCTATCACACTCTCCCTATCCACCTGGGTGATCCCTGCATGCGAGCTGGCATTTCTATCACAATGTCCCCATCCACCTGGGTGGTCTCTGCATGCGAGCTCGGCATTCTGTCACACTGTCCCCATCCACCTGGGTGATTCCTGCATGAGAGCTGGCCATTCTATCACTATCTCCCCATCCACCTGGGTGATCCCTGTATGCGAGCTGGTCATTCTATCACAATGTCCCCATCAATCTGGGGGATCACTGCATGCGAGCTGGCCATTCTATCACACTGTCCTCACCCACCTGGGTGATCCCTGCATGCGAGCTGGTCATTCTATCACACTGTCCACATCCACCTGGGTGATCCCTGCATGCGAGCTGGTCATTCTATCACACTGTCCACATCCACCTGAGTAATCCCTACATGCGAGCTGGTCATTCTATCACACTATCCACCATCCACCTGGCTGAACCCTGCATGCGAGCTGGCCATTCTATCACAATGTCCCCATCCACCTGGGTGAACTCTCCTTGCGAGCTGGCCATTCAATCACACAGTCCCCATCCACCTGGGTGATGCCTGCATGCGAGCTGGCCATTCTATCACACTTTCCCCATCCACCTGGGTGATCCCTGCGTGCGAGTTGGTCATTATATCACACTATCTCATTCCACCTGGGTGATCTCTCCATGCGAGCTGGCCATTCAATCACACTGTCCCCATCCACCTGGGTGATGCCTGCATGCGAGCTGGCCATTCTATCACACTTTCCCCATCCACCTGGGTGATCCCAGCGTGCGAGTTGGTCATAATATCACACTATCTCATTCCACCTGGGTGATCTCTCCATGCGAGCTTGCCATTCTATCACACTGTCCCCATCCACCTGGGTGATCCCTGCATGCGTGCTGGCCATTCTATTACACCGACCACAGCCACCTGGGTGATCCCATCATGCGAGTTGGTCATTCTATCACACTATCCCCATCCACCTTGGTGATCTCTCCATGCGAGCTGGCCATTCTGTCACAGTGTCCCCATCCACCAGGGTGATCCCTGCATGCGACCTGGCCATTCTATCACACTCTCCCCATCCACCTGGGTGATCCCTGCATGCGAGCTGGTCATTCTATCACAATGTCCCCATCCACCTGGGGGATCACTGCATGCGAGCTGGCCATTCTATCACACTCTCCCCATCCACCTGGGTGATCCCTGCATGCGAGCTGGTCATTCTATCACAATGTCCCCATCCACCTGGGGGATCACTGCATGCGAGCTGGCCATTCTATCACACTGTCCTCAACCACCTGGGTGATCCCTGCATGCGACTGGTCATTCTATCACACTATCCACCATCCACATGGCTGAGCCCTGCATGCGATATGGCCATTCTATCACACTGTCACCGTCCACCTGGGTGATCACTGCATGCGAGCTGGCCATTCTATCACAATGTCCCCATCCACCTGGATGGTCTCTGCATGCGAGCTGGGCATTCTGTCACACTGTCCCCATCCACCTGGGTGATCCCTGCATGTGAGCTGGCCATTCTATCAGACTCTCCCCATCCACCTGGGTGATCCCTGCATGCGAAGTGGTCATTCTATCACAATGTCCCCATCAACCTCGGGGATCACTGCATGCGAGCTGGCCATTCTATCACACTGTCCTCACCCACCTGGATGATCCCTGCATGCGAGCTGGTCATTCTATCACACTGTCCACATCCACCTGGGTGATCCCTGCATGCGAGCTGGTCATTCTATCACACTGTCCACATCCACCTGGGTGATCCCTGCATGCGAGCTGGCCATTCTGTCACACTGTCCTCATCCACCTGGGTGATCCCTGCATGCGAGGTGGTCATTCTATCACAATGTCCCCATCAACCTGGGGGATCACTGCATGCGAGCTGGCCATTCTATCACACTGTCCTCACCCACCTGGATGATCCCTGCATGCGAGCTGGTCATTCTATCACACTGTCCACATCCACCTGGGTGATCCCTGCATGCGAGCTGGTCATTCTATCACACTGTCCACATCCACCTGGGTGATCCCTGCATGCGAGCTGGTCATTCTATCACACTGTCCACATCCACCTGGGTGATCCCTGCATGCGAGCTGGCCATTCTATCACACTGTCCCCATCCACCTGGGTGATCCCTGCATACGAGCTGGACATTCTATCACTCTGTCCCCATCCATCTGGGTGGTCCCTGCATGTGAGCTGGCCATTCTATCACACTGTCCCCATCCACCTGGGCGATCCCTGCATGCGAGCTGGCCATTCAATCACACTGTCCCCATCCACCTAGGTGATCTCTCCATGCGAGTTGGCCATTCTATCACACTGACCCATCCACCTGGGTGACCCCTGCATGCGAGCTGGCCATTCTGTCACACTGTCCTCATTCACCTGGGTTATCTCTCCATGCGAGTTGGCCATTCTGTCACACTGTCCCCATCCACCTGGGTGAGCCCTGCATGCGAGCTGGCCATTCTGTCACACTGTCCTCATCCACCTGGCTGATCCCTGCATGTGAGCTGGCCATTCTATCACACTGTCCCCATCCACCTGGGTGATCACTCCAAGCGAGCTGGCCATTCTGTCACACTGTCCCCATCCATCTGGGGGATCCCTGCATGAGAGCTGGTCATTCTATCACACTGTCCCCATTCACCTGGGTGATCCCTGCATGCGAGCTGGCCACTCTATCACAATGTCCCCATCCACCTGGGGAATCACTGCATGCGAGCTGTATATTCTATCACACTGACTTCACCCACCTGGGTGATCCCTGCATGCGAGCTGGTCATTCTATCACACTGTCCCCATCCACCTGGGTGATCCCTTCATGCGAGCTGGCCATTCTATCACACTCTACCTCTCCACCTGGGTGATCCCTGCATGCGAGCTGGCCATTCTATCACAATGTCCCCATCCACCTGGGTGGTCTCTGCATGCGAGCTGGGCATTCTGTCACACTGTCCCCATCCACCTGGGTGATTCCTGCATGCGAGCTGGTCATTCTATCACACTGTCCCCATCCACCTGGGTGATCCCTGCATGAGAGCTGGCCATTCTATCACACTCTCCCCATCCACCTGGGTGATCCCTGCATGCGAGCTGGTCATTATATCACAATGTCCCCATCAATCTGGGGGATCACTGCATGCGAGCTGGCCATTCTATCACACTGTCCTCACCCACCTGGGTGATCCCTGCATGCGAGCTGGTCATTCTATCACACTGTCCACATCCACCTGGGTGATCCCTGCATGCGAGCTGGTCATTCTATCACACTGTCCACATCCACCTGGGTAATCCCTACATGCGAGCTGGTCATTCTATCACACTATCCACCATCCACCTGGCTGAACCCTGCATGCGAGCTGGCCATTCTATCACAATGTCCCCATCCACCTGGGTGAACTCTCCTTGCGAGCTGGCCATTCAATCACACAGTCCCCATCCACCTGGGTGATGCCTGCATGCGAGCTGGCCATTCTATCACACTTTCCCCATCCACCTGGGTGATCCCTGCGTGCGAGTGGGTCATTTTATCACACTATCTCATTCCACCTGGGTGATCTCTCCATGCGAGCTGGCCATTCAATCACACTGTCCCCATCCACCTGGGTGATGCCTGCATGCGAGCTGGCCATTCTATCACACATTCCCCATCCACCTGGATGATCCCTGCGTGCGAGTTGGTCATTATATCACACTATCTCATTCCACCTGGGTGATCTCTCCATGCGAGCTGGCCATTCTATCACACTGTCCCCATCCACCTGGGTGATCCCTGCATGCGTGCTGGCCATTCTATTACACCGACCCCAGCCACCTGGGTGATCCCATCATTTGAGTTGGTCATTCTATCACACTATCCCCATCCACCTTGGTGATCTCTCCATGCGAGCTGGCCATTCTGTCACAGTGTCCCCATCCACCAGGGTGATCCCTGCATGCGACCTGGCCATTCTATCACACTCTCCCCATCCACCTGGGTGATCCCTGCATGCGAGCTGGTCATTCTATCACAATGTCCCCATCCACCTGGGGGATCACTGCATGCGAGCTGGCCATTCTATCACACTCTCCCCATCCACCTGGGTGATCCCTGCATGCGAGCTGGTCATTCTATCACAATGTCCCCATCCACCTGGGGGATCACTGCATGCGAGCTGGCCATTCTATCACACTGTCCTCAACCACCTGGGTGATCCCTGCATGCGACTGGTCATTCTATCACACTATCCACCATCCACATGGCTGAGCCCTGCATGCGATATGGCCATTCTATCACACTGTCACCGTCCACCTGGGTGATCACTGCATGCGAGCTGGCCATTCTATCACAATGTCCCCATCCACCTGGATGGTCTCTGCATGCGAGCTGGGCATTCTGTCACACTGTCCCCATCCACCTGGGTGATCCCTGCATACGAGCTGGACATTCTATCACTCTGTCCCCATCCATCTGGGTGGTCCCTGCATGTGAGCTGGCCATTCTATCACACTGTCCCCATCCACCTGGGCGATCCCTGCATGCGAGCTGGCCATTCAATCACACTGTCCCCATCCACCTAGGTGATCTCTCCATGCGAGTTGGCCATTCTATCACACTGACCCATCCACCTGGGTGACCCCTGCATGCGAGCTGGCCATTCTGTCACACTGTCCTCATTCACCTGGGTTATCTCTCCATGCGAGTTGGCCATTCTGTCACACTGTCCCCATCCACCTGGGTGAGCCCTGCATGCGAGCTGGCCATTCTGTCACACTGTCCTCATCCACCTGGCTGATCCCTGCATGTGAGCTGGCCATTCTATCACACTGTCCCCATCCACCTGGGTGATCACTCCAAGCGAGCTGGCCATTCTGTCACACTGTCCCCATCCATCTGGGGGATCCCTGCATGAGAGCTGGTCATTCTATCACACTGTCCCCATTCACCTGGGTGATCCCTGCATGCGAGCTGGCCATTCTATCACAATGTCCCCATCCACCTGGGGAATCACTGCATGCGAGCTGTACATTCTATCACACTGACTTCACCCACCTGGGTGATCCCTGCATGCGAGCTGGTCATTCTATCACACTGTCCCCATCCACCTGGGTGATCCCTTCATGCGAGCTGGCCATTCTATCACACTCTACCTCTCCACCTGGGTGATCCCTGCATGCGAGCTGGCCATTCTATCACAATGTCCCCATCCACCTGGGTGGTCTCTGCATGCGAGCTGGGCATTCTGTCACACTGTCCCCATCCACCTGGGTGATTCCTGCATGCGAGCTGGTCATTCTATCACACTGTCCCCATCCACCTGGGTGATCCCTGCATGAGAGCTGGCCATTCTATCACACTCTCCCCATCCACCTGGGTGATCCCTGCATGCGAGCTGGTCATTATATCACAATGTCCCCATCAATCTGGGGGATCACTGCATGCGAGCTGGCCATTCTATCACACTGTCCTCACCCACCTGGGTGATCCCTGCATGCGAGCTGGTCATTCTATCACACTGTCCACATCCACCTGGGTGATCCCTGCATGCGAGCTGGTCATTCTATCACACTGTCCACATCCACCTGGGTAATCCCTACATGCGAGCTGGTCATTCTATCACACTATCCACCATCCACCTGGCTGAACCCTGCATGCGAGCTGGCCATTCTATCACAATGTCCCCATCCACCTGGGTGAACTCTCCTTGCGAGCTGGCCATTCAATCACACAGTCCCCATCCACCTGGGTGATGCCTGCATGCGAGCTGGCCATTCTATCACACTTTCCCCATCCACCTGGGTGATCCCTGCGTGCGAGTTGGTCATTATATCACACTATCTCATTCCACCTGGGTGATCTCTCCATGCGAGCTGGCCATTCAATCACACTGTCCCCATCCACCTGGGTGATGCCTGCATGCGAGCTGGCCATTCTATCACACATTCCCCATCCACCTGGGTGATCCCTGCGTGCGAGTTGGTCATTATATCAAACTATCTCATTCCACCTGGGTGATCTCTCCATGCGAGCTGGCCATTCTATCACACTGTCCCCATCCACCTGGGTGATCCCTGCATGCGTGCTGGCCATTCTATTACACCGACCCCAGCCACCTGGGTGATCCCATCATGCGAGTTGGTCATTCTATCACACTATCCCCATCCACCTTGGTGATCTCTCCATGCGAGCTGGCCATTCTGTCACAGTGTCCCCATCCACCAGGGTGATCCCTGCATGCGACCTGGCCATTCTATCACACTCTCCCCATCCACCTGGGTGACCCCTGCATGCGAGCTGGTCATTCTATCACAATGTCCCCATCCACCTGGGGGATCACTGCATGCGAGCTGGCCATTCTATCACACTCTCCCCATCCACCTGGGTGATCCCTGCATGCGAGCTGGTCATTCTATCACAATGTCCCCATCCACCTGGGGGATCACTGCATGCGAGCTGGCCATTCTATCACACTGTCCTCAACCACCTGGGTGATCCCTGCATGCGACTGGTCATTCTATCACACTATCCACCATCCACATGGCTGAGCCCTGCATGCGATATGGCCATTCTATCACACTGTCACCGTCCACCTGGGTGATCACTGCATGCGAGCTGGCCATTCTATCACAATGTCCCCATCCACCTGGATGGTCTCTGCATGCGAGCTGGGCATTCTGTCACACTGTCCCCATCCACCTGGGTGATCCCTGCATGAGAGCTGGCCATTCTATCACACTCTCCCCATCCACCTGGGTGATCCCTGCATGCGAGGTGGTCATTCTATCACAATGTCCCCATCAACCTCGGGGATCACTGCATGCGAGCTGGCCATTCTATCACACTGTCCTCACCCACCTGGATGATCCTGCATGCGAGCTGGTCATTCTATCACACTGTCCACATCCACCTGGGTGATCCCTGCATGCGAGCTGGTCATTCTATCATACTGTCCACATCCACCTGGGTGATCCCTGCATGCGAGCTGGCCATTCTATCACACTGTCCTCATCCACCTGGGTGATCCCTGCATGCGAGGTGGTCATTCTATCACAATGTCCCCATCAACCTGGTTGTTCCCTGCATGCGAGCTGGTCATTCTATCACACTGTCCACATCCACCTGGGTGATCCCTGCATGCGAGCTGGTCATTCTATCACACTGTCCACATCCACCTGGGTGATCCCTGCATGCGAGCTGGCCATTCTATCACACTATCCACCATCCACCTGGCTGAAGCCTGCATGCGAGCTGGTCACTCTATCACACTGTCCCCATCCACCTGGGTGAACTCTCCATGCGAGCTGGCCATTCAATCACACTGACTTCACCCACCTGGGTGATCCCTGCATGCGAGCTGGTCATTCTATCACACTGTCCCCATCCAACTGGGTGATCCCTTCATGCGAGCTGGCCATTCTATCACACTCTCCCTATCCACCTGGGTGATCCCTGCATGCGAGCTGGCCATTCTATCACAATGTCCCCATCCACCTGGGTGGTCTCTGCATGCGAGCTGGGCATTCTGTCACACTGTCCCCATCCACCTGGGTGATTCCTGCATGCGAGCTGGTCATTCTATCACACTGTCCCCATCCACCTGGGTGATCCCTGCATGAGAGCTGGCCATTCTATCACACTCTCCCCATCCACCTGGGTGATCCCTGCATGCGAGCTGGTCATTCTATCACAATGTCCCCATCAATCTGGGGGATCACTGCATGCGAGCTGGCCATTCTATCACACTGTCCTCACCCACCTGGGTGATCCCTGCATGCGAGCTGGTCATTCTATCACACTGTCCACATCCACCTGGGTGATCCCTGGATGCGAGCTGGTCATTCTATCACACTGCCCACATCCACCTGGGTAATCCGTACATGCGAGCTGGTCATTCTATCACACTATCCACCATCCACCTGGCTGAACCCTGCATGCGAGCTGGCCATTCTATCACAATGTCCCCATCCACCTGGGTGAACTCTCCTTGCGAGCTGGCCATTCAATCACACAGTCCCCATCCACCTGGGTGATGCCTGCTTGCGAGCTGGCCATTCTATCACACTTTCCCCATCCACCTGGGTGATCCCTGCGTGCGAGTTGGCCATTATATCACACTATCTCATTCCACCTGGGTGATCTCTCCATGCGAGCTGGCCATTTTATCACACTGTCCCCATCCAACTGGGTGATCCCTGCATGCGTGCTGGCCATTCTATTACACCGACCCCAGCCACCTGGGTGATCCCATCATGCGAGTTGGTCATTCTATCACACTATCCCCATCCACCTTGGTGATCTCTCCATGCGAGCTGGCCATTCTGTCACAGTGTCCCCATCCACCAGGGTGATCCCTGCATGCGACCTGGCCATTCTATCACACTCTCCCCATCCACCTGGGTGATCCCTGCATGCGAGCTGGTCATTCTATCACAATGTCCCCATCCACCTGGGGGATCACTGCATGCGAGCTGGCCATTCTATCACACTCTCCCCATCCACCTGGTTGATCCCTGCATGCGAGCTGGTCATTCTATCACAATGTCCCCATCCACCTGGGGGATCACTGCATGCGAGCTGGCCATTCTATCACACTGTCCTCAACCACCTGGGTGATCCCTGCATGCGACTGGTCATTCTATCACACTATCCACCATCCACATGGCTGAGCACTGCATGCGATATGGCCATTCTATCACACTGTCACCGTCCACCTGGGTGATCACTGCATGCGAGCTGGTCATTCTATCACAATGTCCCCATCCACCTGGATGGTCTCTGCATGCGAGCTGGGCATTCTGTCACACTGTCCCCATCCACCTGGGTGATCCCTGCATGAGAGCTGGCCATTCTATCAGACTCTCCCCATCCACCTGGGTGATCCCTGCATGCGAGGTGGTCATTCTATCACAATGTCCCCATCAACCTCGGGGATCACTGCATGCGAGCTGGCCATTCTATCACACTGTCCTCACCCACCTGGATGATCCCTGCATGCGAGCTGGTCATTCTATCACACTGTCCACATCCACCTGGGTGATCCCTGCATGCGAGCTGGTCATTCTATCACACTGTCCACATCCACCTGGGTGATCCCTGCATGCGAGCTGGCCATTCTATCACACTGTCCTCATCCACCTGGGTGATCCCTGCATGCGAGGTGGTCATTCTATCACAATGTCCCCATCAACCTGGGGGATCACTGCATGCGAGCTGGCCATTCTATCACACTGTCCTCACCCACCTGGATGATCCCTGCATGCGAGCTGGTCATTCTATCACACTGTCCACATCCACCTGGGTGATCCCTGCATGCGAGCTGGTCATTCTATCACACTGTCCACATCCACCTGGGTGATCCCTGCATGCGAGCTGGCCATTCTATCACACTATCCACCATCCACCTGGCTGAAGCCTGCATGCGAGCTGGTCACTCTATCACACTGTCCCCATCCACCTGGGTGAACTCTCCATGCGAGCTGGCCATTCAATCACACTGTCCCCATCCGCATGGGTGATGCCTGCATGCGAGTTGGCCATTCTATCACACTTTTCTCATCCACCTGGGTGATCCGTGCATGCGAGTTGGTCATTATATCACACTATTACTATCCACCTGGGTGATCTCTCCATGCGAGCTGGCCATTCTATCACACTGTCCCTATCCACCTGGGTGATCCCTGCATGCGAGCTGGCCATTCTATCACACTCTCCCCATCCACCTGGGTGATCCCTGCATGCGAGCTGTTCATTCTATCACAATGTCCCCATCCACCTGGGGAATCACTGCATGCGAGCTGGTCATTCTATCACACTGACTTCACCCACCTGGGTGATCCCTGCATGCGAGCTGGTCATTCTATCACACTGTCCCCATCCACCTGGGTGATCCCTTCATGCGAGCTGGCCATTCTATCACACTCTCCCTATCCACCTGGGTGATCCCTGCATGCGAGCTGGCCATTCTATCACAATGACCCCATCCACCTGCGTGGTCTCTGCATGCGAGCTGGGCATTCTGTCACACTGTCCCCATCCACCTGGGTGATTCCTGCATGCGAGCTGGTCATTCTATCACACTGTCCCCATCCACCTGGGTGATCCCTGCATGAGAGCTGGCCATTCTATCACACTCTCCCCATCCACCTGGGTGATCCCTGCATGCGAGCTGGTCATTCTATCACAATGTCCCCATCAATCTGGGGGATCACTGCATGCGAGCTGGCCATTCTATCACACTGTCCTCACCCACCTGGGTGATCCCTGCATGCGAGCTGGTCATTCTATCACACTGTCCACATCCACCTGGGTGATCCCTGCATGCGAGCTGGTCATTCTATCACACTGTCCACATCCACCTGGGTAATCCCTACATGCGAGCTGGTCATTCTATCACACTATCCACCATCCACCTGGCTGAACCCGGCATGCGAGCTGGCCATTCTATCACAATGTCCCCATCCACCTGGGTGAACTCTCCTTGCGAGCTGGCCATTCAATCACACAGCCCCCATCCACCTGGGTGATGCCTGCATGCGAGCTGGCCATTCTATCACACTTTCCCCATCCACCTGGGTAATCCCTGCGTGCGAGTTGGTCATTATATCACACTATCTCATTCCACCTGGGTGATCTCTCCATGCGAGCTGGCCATTCAATCACACTGTCCCCATCCACCTGGGTGATGCCTGCATGCGAGCTGGCCATCCTATCACACTTTCCCCATCCACCTGGGTGATCCCTGCGTGCGAGTTGGTCATTATATCACACTATCTCATTCCACCTGGGTGATCTCTCCATGCGAGCTGGCCATTCTATCACACTGTCCCCATCCACCTGGGTGATCCCTGCATGCGTGCTGGCCATTCTATTACACCGACCCCAGCCACCTGGGTGATCCCATCATGCGAGTTGGTCATTCTATCACACTATCCCCATCCACCTTAGTGATCTCTCCATGCGAGCTGGCCATTCTGTCACAGTGTCCCCATCCACCAGGGTGATCCCTGCATGCGACCTGGCCATTCTATCACACTCTCCCCATCCACCTGGGTGATCCCTGCATGCGAGCTGGTCATTCTATCACAATGTCCCCATCCACCTGGGGGATCACTGCATGCGAGCTGGCCATTCTATCACACTGTCCTCAACCACCTGGGTGATCCCTGCATGCGACTGGTCATTCTATCACACTATCCACCATCCACATGGCTGAGCCCTGCATGCGATATGGCAATTCTATCACACTGTCACCGTCCACCTGGGTGATCACTGCATGCGAGCTGGCCATTCTATCACAATGTCCCCATCCACCTGGATGGTCTCTGCATGCGAGCTGGGCATTCTGTCACACTGTCCCCATCCACCTGGGTGATCCCTGCATGCGAGCTGGTCATTCTATCACACTGTCCCAATCCACCTGGGTGATCCCTGCATGAGAGCTGGCCATTCTATCACACTCTCCCCATCCACCTGGGTGATTCCTGCATGCGAGGTGGTCATTCTATCACAATGTCCCCATCAACCTCGGGGATCACTGCATGCGAGCTGGCCATTCTATCACACTGTCCTCACCCACCTGGATGATCCCTGCATGCGAGCTGGTCATTCTATCACACTGTCCACATCCACCTGGGTGATCCCTGCATGCGAGCTGGTCATTCTATCACACTGTCCACATCCACCTGGGTGATCCCTGCATGCGAGCTGGCCATTCTATCACACTGTCCTCATCCACCTGGGTGATCCCTGCATGCGAGGTGGTCATTCTATCACAATGTCCCCATCAACCTGGGGGATCACTGCATGCGAGCTGGCCATTCTATCACACTGTACTCACCCACCTGGATGATCCCTGCATGCGAGCTGGTCATTCTATCACACTGTCCACATCCACATGGGTGATCCCTGCATGCGAGCTGGTCATTCTATCACACTGTCCACATCCACCTGGGTGATCCCTGCATGCGAGCTGGCCATTCTATCACACTATCCACCATCCACCTGGCTGAAGCCTGCATGCGAGCTGGTCCCTCTATCACACTGTCCCCATCCACCTGGGTGAACTCTCCATGCGAGCTGGCCATTCAATCACACTGTCCCCATCCGCATGGGTGATGCCTGCATGCGAGTTGGCCATTCTATCACACTTTCCTCATCCACCTGGGTGATCCCTGCATGCGAGTTGGTCATTATATCACACTATTACTATCCACCTGGGTGATCTCTCCATGCGAGCTGGCCATTCTATCACACTGTCCCTATCCACCTGGGTGATCCCTGCATGCGAGCTGGCCATTCTATCACACTGTCCCCAGCCACCTGGGTGATCCCTGCATGCGAGTTGGTCATTCTATCACACTGTCCACATCCACCTGGGTGATCCCTGCATGCGAGCTGGTCATTCTATCACACTGTCCACATCCACCTGGGTGAGCCCTGCATGCGAGCTGGCCATTCTGTCACACTGTCCCCATCCACCACGGTGATCCCTGCATGCGACCTTGCCATTTTATCACACTGTGCCTCCCACCTGGGTGATTCCTGCATGCGAGCTGGCCATTCTATCACTCTGTCCCCACCGACATGGGTGATTCCTGCATGCGAGCTGGCCATTCTAACACACTGTCCCCATCCACCAGGGTGATCCCTGCATGCGAGCTGGCCATTCTGTCACAGTGTCCCCATCCACATGGCTGATCCCTGCATGCGAGCTGGCCATTCTCTCACACTGTCCCCATCCACCTGGGTGAGCCCTGCATACGAGCTGGCCATTCTATCACACTGTCCCTATCCACCTGGGTGATCCCTGCATGCGAGCTGGCCATTCTATCACACTCTCCCCATCCACCTGGGTGATCCCTGCATGCGAGCTGTTCATTCTATCACAATGTCCCCATCCACCTGGGGAATCACTGCATGCGAGCTGGTCATTCTATCACACTGACTTCACCCACCTGGGTGATCCCTGCATGCGAGCTGGTCATTCTATCACACTGTCCCCATCCACCTGGGTGATCCCTTCATGCGAGCTGGCCATTCTATCACACTCTCCCTATCCACCTGGGTGATCCCTGCATGCGAGCTGGCCATTCTATCACAATGTCCCCATCCACCTGCGTGGTCTCTGCATGCGAGCTGGGCATTCTGTCACACTGTCCCCATCCACCTGGGTGATTCCTGCATGCGAGCTGGTCATTCTATCACACTGTCCCCATCCACCTGGGTGATCCCTGCATGAGAGCTGGCCATTCTATCACACTCTCCCCATCCACCTGGGTGATCCCTGCATGCGAGCTGGTCATTCTATCACAATGTCCCCATCAATCTGGGGGATCACTGCATGCGAGCTGGCCATTCTATCACACTGTCCTCACCCACCTGGGTGATCCCTGCATGCGAGCTGGTCATTCTATCACACTGTCCACATCCACCTGGGTGATCCCTGCATGCGAGCTGGTCATTCTATCACACTGTCCACATCCACCTGGGTAATCCCTACATGCGAGCTGGTCATTCTATCACACTATCCACCATCCACCTGGCTGAACCCTGCATGCGAGCTGGCCATTCTATCACAATGTCCCCATCCACCTGGGTGAACTCTCCTTGCGAGCTGGCCATTCAATCACACAGCCCCCATCCACCTGGGTGATGCCTGCATGCGAGCTCGCCATTCTATCACACTTTCCCCATCCACCTGGGTAATCCCTGCGTGCGAGTTGGTCATTATATCACACTATCTCATTCCACCTGGGTGATCTCTCCATGCGAGCTGGCCATTCAATCACACTGTCCCCATCCACCTGGGTGATGCCTGCATGCGAGCTGGCCATTCTATCACACTTTCCCCATCCACCTGGGTGATCCCTGCGTGCGAGTTGGTCATTATATCACACTATCTCATTCCACCTGGGTGATCTCTCCATGCGAGCTGGCCATTCTATCACACTGTCCCCATCCACCTGGGTGATCCCTGCATGCGTGCTGGCCATTCTATTACACCGACCCCAGCCACCTGGGTGATCCCATCATGCGAGTTGGTCATTCTATCACACTATCCCCATCCAACTTGGTGATCTCTCCATGCGAGCTGGCCATTCTGTCACAGTGTCCCCATCCACCAGGGTGATCCCTGCATGCGACCTGGCCATTCTATCACACTCTCCCCATCCACCTGGGTGATCCCTGCATGCGAGCTGGTCATTCTATCACAATGTCCCCATCCACCTGGGGGATCACTGCATGCGAGCTGGCCATTCTATCACACTGTCCTCAACCACCTGGGTGATCCCTGCATGCGACTGGTCATTCTATCACACTATCCACCATCCACATGGCTGAGCCCTGCATGCGATATGGCAATTCTATCACACTGTCACCGTCCACCTGGGTGATCACTGCATGCGAGCTGGCCATTCTATCACAATGTCCCCATCCACCTGGATGGTCTCTGCATGCGAGCTGGGCATTCTGTCACACTGTCCCCATCCACCTGGGTGATCCCTGCATGCGAGCTGGTCATTCTATCACACTGTCCCAATCCACCTGGGTGATCCCTGCATGAGAGCTGGCCATTCTATCACACTCTCCCCATCCACCTGGGTGATTCCTGCATGCGAGGTGGTCATTCTATCACAATGTCCCCATCAACCTCGGGGATCACTGCATGCGAGCTGGCCATTCTATCACACTGTCCTCACCCACCTGGATGATCCCTGCATGCGAGCTGGTCATTCTATCACACTGTCCACATCCACCTGGGTGATCCCTGCATGCGAGCTGGTCATTCTATCACAATGTCCCCATCAACCTCGGGGATCACTGCATGCGAGCTGGCCATTCTATCACACTGTCCTCACCCACCTGGATGATCCCTGCATGCGAGCTGGTCATTCTATCACACTGTCCACATCCACCTGGGTGATCCCTGCATGCGAGCTGGTCATTCTATCACACTGTCCACATCCACCTGGGTGATCCCTGCATGCGAGCTGGCCATTCTATCACACTGTCCTCATCCACCTGGGTGATCCCTGCATGCGAGGTGGTCATTCTATCACAATGTCCCCATCAACCTGGGGGATCACTGCATGCGAGCTGGCCATTCTATCACACTGTACTCACCCACCTGG
The DNA here is from genome assembly GCF_047496885.1 of Scyliorhinus torazame. Lineage (NCBI taxonomy): Eukaryota > Metazoa > Chordata > Chondrichthyes > Carcharhiniformes > Scyliorhinidae > Scyliorhinus > Scyliorhinus torazame. The sequence goes on along the minus strand of NC_092726.1, from coordinate 134,245,132 downwards.
ATGATCCCTGCATGCGAGCTGGTCATTCTATCACACTGTCCACATCCACCTGGGTGATCCCTGCATGCGAGCTGGTCATTCTATCACACTGTCCACATCCACCTGGGTGATCCCTGCATGCGAGCTGGCCATTCTATCACACTATCCACCATCCACCTGGCTGAAGCCTGCATGCGAGCTGGTCCCTCTATCACACTGTCCCCATCCACCTGGGTGAACTCTCCATGCGAGCTGGCCATTCAATCACACTGTCCCCATCCGCATGGGTGATGCCTGCATGCGAGTTGGCCATTCTATCACACTTTCCTCATCCACCTGGGTGATCCCTGCATGCGAGTTGGTCATTATATCACACTATTACTATCCACCTGGGTGATCTCTCCATGCGAGCTGGCCATTCTATCACACTGTCCCTATCCACCTGGGTGATCCCTGCATGCGAGCTGGCCATTCTATCACACTGTCCCCAGCCACCTGGGTGATCCCTGCATGCGAGTTGGTCATTCTATCACACTGTCGACATCCACCTGGGTGATCCCTGCATGCGAGCTGGTCATTCTATCACACTGTCCACATCCACCTGGGTGAGCCCTGCATGCGAGCTGGCCATTCTGTCACACTGTCCCCATCCACCACGGTGATCCCTGCATGCGACCTTGCCATTTTATCACACTGTGCCTCCCACCTGGGTGATTCCTGCATGCGAGCTGGCCATTCTATCAATCTGTCCCCACCGACATGGGTGATTCCTGCATGCGAGCTGGCCATTCTAACACACTGTCCCCATCCACCAGGGTGATCCCTGCATGCGAGCTGGCCATTCTGTCACAGTGTCCCCATCCACATGGCTGATCCCTGCATGCGAGCTGGCCATTCTCTCACACTGTCCCCATCCACCTGGGTGAGCCCTGCATACGAGCTGGCCATTCTATCACACTGTCCCTATCCACCTGGGTGATCCCTGCATGCGAGCTGGCCATTCTATCACACTCTCCCCATCCACCTGGGTGATCCCTGCATGCGAGCTGTTCATTCTATCACAATGTCCCCATCCACCTGGGGAATCACTGCATGCGAGCTGGTCATTCTATCACACTGACTTCACCCACCTGGGTGATCCCTGCATGCGAGCTGGTCATTCTATCACACTGTCCCCATCCACCTGGGTGATCCCTTCATGCGAGCTGGCCATTCTATCACACTCTCCCTATCCACCTGGGTGATCCCTGCATGCGAGCTGGCCATTCTATCACAATGTCCCCATCCACCTGCGTGGTCTCTGCATGCGAGCTGGGCATTCTGTCACACTGTCCCCATCCACCTGGGTGATTCCTGCATGCGAGCTGGTCATTCTATCACACTGTCCCCATCCACCTGGGTGATCCCTGCATGAGAGCTGGCCATTCTATCACACTCTCCCCATCCACCTGGGTGATCCCTGCATGCGAGCTGGTCATTCTATCACAATGTCCCCATCAATCTGGGGGATCACTGCATGCGAGCTGGCCATTCTATCACACTGTCCTCACCCACCTGGGTGATCCCTGCATGCGAGCTGGTCATTCTATCACACTGTCCACATCCACCTGGGTGATCCCTGCATGCGAGCTGGTCATTCTATCACACTGTCCACATCCACCTGGGTAATCCCTACATGCGAGCTGGTCATTCTATCACACTATCCACCATCCACCTGGCTGAACCCTGCATGCGAGCTGGCCATTCTATCACAATGTCCCCATCCACCTGGGTGAACTCTCCTTGCGAGCTGGCCATTCAATCACACAGCCCCCATCCACCTGGGTGATGCCTGCATGCGAGCTCGCCATTCTATCACACTTTCCCCATCCACCTGGGTAATCCCTGCGTGCGAGTTGGTCATTATATCACACTATCTCATTCCACCTGGGTGATCTCTCCATGCGAGCTGGCCATTCAATCACACTGTCCCCATCCACCTGGGTGATGCCTGCATGCGAGCTGGCCATTCTATCACACTTTCCCCATCCACCTGGGTGATCCCTGCGTGCGAGTTGGTCATTATATCACACTATCTCATTCCACCTGGGTGATCTCTACATGCGAGCTGGCCATTCTATCACACTGTCCCCATCCACCTGGGTGATCCCTGCATGCGTGCTGGCCATTCTATTACACCGACCCCAGCCACCTGGGTGATCCCATCATGCGAGTTGGTCATTCTATCACACTATCCCCATCCACCTTGGTGATCTCTCCATGCGAGCTGGCCATTCTGTCACAGTGTCCCCATCCACCAGGGTGATCCCTGCATGCGACCTGGCCATTCTATCACACTCTCCCCATCCACCTGGGTGATCCCTGCATGCGAGCTGGTCATTCTATCACAATGTCCCCATCCACCTGGGGGATCACTGCATGCGAGCTGGCCATTCTATCACACTGTCCTCAACCACCTGGGTGATCCCTGCATGCGACTGGTCATTCTATCACACTATCCACCATCCACATGGCTGAGCCCTGCATGCGATATGGCAATTCTATCACACTGTCACCGTCCACCTGGGTGATCACTGCATGCGAGCTGGCCATTCTATCACAATGTCCCCATCCACCTGGATGGTCTCTGCATGCGAGCTGGGCATTCTGTCACACTGTCCCCATCCACCTGGGTGATCCCTGCATGCGAGCTGGTCATTCTATCACACTGTCCCAATCCACCTGGGTGATCCCTGCATGAGAGCTGGCCATTCTATCACACTCTCCCCATCCACCTGGGTGATTCCTGCATGCGAGGTGGTCATTCTATCACAATGTCCCCATCAACCTCGGGGATCACTGCATGCGAGCTGGCCATTCTATCACACTGTCCTCACCCACCTGGATGATCCCTGCATGCGAGCTGGTCATTCTATCACACTGTCCACATCCACCTGGGTGATCCCTGCATGCGAGCTGGTCATTCTATCACACTGTCCACATCCACCTGGGTGATCCCTGCATGCGAGCTGGCCATTCTATCACACTGTCCTCATCCACCTGGGTGATCCCTGCATGCGAGGTGGTCATTCCATCACAATGTCCCCATCAACCTGGGGGATCACTGCATGCGAGCTGGCCATTCTATCACACTGTACTCACCCACCTGGATGATCCCTGCATGCGAGCTGGTCATTCTATCACACTGTCCACATCCACCTGGGTGATCCCTGCATGCGAGCTGGTCATTCTATCACACTGTCCACATCCACCTGGGTGATCCCTGCATGCGAGCTGGCCATTCTATCACACTATCCACCATCCACCTGGCTGAAGCCTGCATGCGAGCTGGTCCCTCTATCACACTGTCCCCATCCACCAGGGTGAACTCTCCATGCGAGCTGGCCATTCAATCACACTGTCCCCATCCGCATGGGTGATGCCTGCATGCGAGTTGGCCATTCTATCACACTTTCCTCATCCACCTGGGTGATCCCTGCATGCGAGTTGGTCATTATATCACACTATTACTATCCACCTGGGTGATCTCTCCATGCGAGCTGGCCATTCTATCACACTGTCCCTATCCACCTGGGTGATCCCTGCATGCGAGCTGGCCATTCTATCACACTGTCCCCAGCCACCTGGGTGATCCCTGCATGCGAGTTGGTCATTCTATCACACTGTCCACATCCACCTGGGTGATCCCTGCATGCGAGCTGGTCATTCTATCACACTGTCCACATCCACCTGGGTGAGCCCTGCATGCGAGCTGGCCATTCTGTCACACTGTCCCCATCCACCACGGTGATCCCTGCATGCGACCTTGCCATTTTATCACACTGTGCCTTCCACCTGGGTGATTCCTGCATGCGAGCTGGCCATTCAGTCACACTGTCTCCATCCACCTGGGTGATCCCTGCATGCGAGCTGGTCATTCTGTCACACTGACCCCATCCACCGGGGTGATCCCTGCATGCGAGCTGGTCATTCTATCACACTGTCCCCATCCACCTGGGTGATCCCTGCTTGCGAGCTGGTCATTCTATCACACTGTCCCCATCCACCTGGGTAATCCCTGCATGCGAGCTGGCCATTCAGTCACACTGTACCCATCCACCTGGGCGATCCCAGCATGCGAGCTGGCCATTCTATCACACTGTCCACACGACCTGGGTGATCCCTGCATGCGAGCTGGCCATTCTATCACACTGTCCCCATCCACCTGGGTTATCTCTCCATGCGAGCTGGCCATTCTATCACACTGTCCCCATCCAGCTGCGTGATCCCTGCATGCGAGCTGGTCATTCTATCACTCTGTCTCCATCCACCTGGGTGATCCCTGCATGCGAGCTGGCGATTCTATCACACTGTCCTATCCACCTGGGTGATCCCTGCATGCGAGCTGGTCATTCTATCACACTGTCCACATCCACCTGGGTGATCCCTGCATGCGAGCTGGTCATTCTATCACACTGTCCCATCCACCTGTGTGATCCCTGCATGCAAGCTGGCCATTCTATCCCACTGTCCCATCCACCTGGGTGATCCCTGCATGCGAGCTGGCCATTCTATCCCACTGTTCTCCATCCACCTGGGGGATACCTGCATGCGTGCTGGTCATTCTATCACACTGTCCCCATCCACCTGCGTGCTCCCTGCATGCGAGATGGCCATTCTATCACACTGTCCCCATCCATTTGGGTGATCCGGGCATGCGAGCTGGCCATTCTATCACACTGTCCCCATCCACCAGGGTGATCCCTGCATGCGAGCTGGCCATTCTATCACACTGTCCCCATCCACCTGCGTGATCCCTGAATGCGAGCTGGCCATTCAGTCACACTGTCCCCATTCACCTGGGCGATCCCTGCATGCGAGCTGGCCATTCTATCACACTGTCCCCATCCACCTGGGTGATCCCTGCATGCGAGCTGGTCATTCTATCACACTGTCCCCACCCACCTGGGTGACCCCTGCATGCGAGCTGGTCATACTATCACACTGACCCATCCACCAGGGTGATCCCTGCATGCGAGCAGGTCATTCTATCACACTGTCCCCATCCACCTGGGTGATCCCTGCATGCGAGCTGGCCATTCAGTCACACTGTCCCCATCCACCTGGGCGATCCCAGCATGCGAGCTGGTCATTCTGTCACACTGAGCCCATCCACCGGGGTGATCCCTGCATGCGAGCTGGTCATTCTATCACACTGTCCCCATCCACCTGGGCGATCCCTGCATGCGAGCTGGCCATTCAGTCACACTGTCCCCATCCACCTGTGTGATCCCTGCATGCGAGCTGGTCATTCTGTCACACTGACCCCATCCACCGGGGTGATCCCTGCATGCGAGCTGGTCATTCTATCACACTGACCCCATCCACCTGGGTGATCCCTGCTTGCGAGCTGGTCATTCTATCACACTGTCACTACGACCTGGGTGATCCCTGCATGCGAGCTGCTCATTCTATCACACTGTCCCCATCCACCTGGGTGATCCCTGCATGCGAGCTGGCCATTCAGTCACACGGTACCCATCCACCTGGGCGATCCCAGCATGCGAGCTGGCCATTCTATCACACTGTCCACACGACCTGGGTGATCCCTGCATGCGAGCTGGCCATTCTATCACACTGTCCCCATCCACCTGGGTAATCTCTCCATGCGAGCTGGCCATTCTATCACACTGTCCCCATCCAGCTGCGTGATCCCTGCATGCGAGCTGCTCATTCTATCACTCTGTCTCCATCCACCTGGGTGATCCCTGCATGCGAGCTGGCCATTCTATCACACTGTCCCATCCACCTGGGTGATCCCTGCATGCGAGCTGGCCATTCTATCACACTGTCTCCATCCACCTATGTGATCCCTGCATGCGAGCTGGCCATTCTATCACACTGTCCCATCCACCTGTGTGATCCCTGCATGCGAGCTGACAATTCTATCCCACTGTCCCATCCACCTGGGTGATCCCTGCATGCGAGCTGGCCATTCTATCACACTGTCCCTATCCACCTGGTTGATCACTCCAAGCGAGCTGGCCATTCTGTCACACTGTCCCCATCCATCTGGGGGATCCCTGCATGCGAGCTGGGCATTCTGTCACACTGTCCCCATCCACCTGGGTGATCCCTGCATGCGAGCTGGTCATTCTATCACACTGTCCCAATCCACCTGGGTGATCCCTGCATGAGAGCTGGCCATTCTATCACACTCTCCCCATCCACCTGGGTGATTCCTGCATGCGAGGTGGTCATTCTATCACAATGTCCCCATCAACCTCGGGGATCACTGCATGCGAGCTGGCCATTCTATCACACTGTCCTCACCCACCTGGATGATCCCTGCATGCGAGCTGGTCATTCTATCACACTGTCCACATCCACCTGGGTGATCCCTGCATGCGAGCTGGTCATTCTATCACAATGTCCCCATCAACCTCGGGGATCACTGCATGCGAGCTGGCCATTCTATCACACTGTCCTCACCCACCTGGATGATCCCTGCATGCGAGCTGGTCATTCTATCACACTGTCCACATCCACCTGGGTGATCCCTGCATGCGAGCTGGTCATTCTATCACACTGTCCACATCCACCTGGGTGATCCCTGCATGCGAGCTGGCCATTCTATCACACTGTCCTCATCCACCTGGGTGATCCCTGCATGCGAGGTGGTCATTCTATCATAATGTCCCCATCAACCTGGGGGATCACTGCATGCGAGCTGGCCATTCTATCACACTGTACTCACCCACCTGGATGATCCCTGCATGCGAGCTGGTCATTCTATCACACTGTCCACATCCACCTGGGTGATCCCTGCATGCGAGCTGGTCATTCTATCACACTGTCCACATCCACCTGGGTGATCCCTGCATGCGAGCTGGCCATTCTATCACACTATCCACCATCCACCTGGCTGAAGCCTGCATGCGAGCTGGTCCCTCTATCACACTGTCCCCATCCACCTGGGTGAACTCTCCATGCGAGCTGGCCATTCAATCACACTGTCCCCATCCGCATGGGTGATGCCTGCATGCGAGTTGGCCATTCTATCACACTTTCCTCATCCACCTGGGTGATCCCTGCATGCGAGTTGGTCATTATATCACACTATTACTATCCACCTGGGTGATCTCTCCATGCGAGCTGGCCATTCTATCACACTGTCCCTATCCACCTGGGTGATCCCTGCATGCGAGCTGGCCATTCTATCACACTGTCCCCAGCCACCTGGGTGATCCCTGCATGCGAGTTGGTCATTCTATCACACTGTCCACATCCACCTGGGTGATCCCTGCATGCGAGCTGGTCATTCTATCACACTGTCCACATCCACCTGGGTGAGCCCTGCATGCGAGCTGGCCATTCTGTCACACTGTCCCCATCCACCACGGTGATCCCTGCATGCGACCTTGCCATTTTATCACACTGTGCCTCCCACCTGGGTGATTCCTGCATGCGAGCTGGCCATTCTATCACTCTGTCCCCACCGACATGGGTGATTCCTGCATGCGAGCTGGCCATTCTAACACACTGTCCCCATCCACCAGGGTGATCCCTGCATGCGAGCTGGCCATTCTGTCACAGTGTCCCCATCCACATGGCTGATCCCTGCATGCGAGCTGGCCATTCTCTCACACTGTCCCCATCCACCTGGGTGAGCCCTGCATACGAGCTGGCCATTCTATCACACTGTCCCTATCCACCTGGGTGATCCCTGCATGCGAGCTGGCCATTCTATCACACTCTCCCCATCCACCTGGGTGATCCCTGCATGCGAGCTGTTCATTCTATCACAATGTCCCCATCCACCTGGGGAATCACTGCATGCGAGCTGGTCATTCTATCACACTGACTTCACCCACCTGGGTGATCCCTGCATGCGAGCTGGTCATTCTATCACACTGTCCCCATCCACCTGGGTGATCCCTTCATGCGAGCTGGCCATTCTATCACACTCTCCCTATCCACCTGGGTGATCCCTGCATGCGAGCTGGCCATTCTATCACAATGTCCCCATCCACCTGCGTGGTCTCTGCATGCGAGCTGGGCATTCTGTCACACTGTCCCCATCCACCTGGGTGATTCCTGCATGCGAGCTGGTCATTCTATCACACTGTCCCCATCCACCTGGGTGATCCCTGCATGAGAGCTGGCCATTCTATCACACTCTCCCCATCCACCTGGGTGATCCCTGCATGCGAGCTGGTCATTCTATCACAATGTCCCCATCAATCTGGGGGATCACTGCATGCGAGCTGGCCATTCTATCACACTGTCCTCACCCACCTGGGTGATCCCTGCATGCGAGCTGGTCATTCTATCACACTGTCCACATCCACCTGGGTGATCCCTGCATGCGAGCTGGTCATTCTATCACACTGTCCACATCCACCTGGGTAATCCCTACATGCGAGCTGGTCATTCTATCACACTATCCACCATCCACCTGGCTGAACCCTGCATGCGAGCTGGCCATTCTATCACAATGTCCCCATCCACCTGGGTGAACTCTCCTTGCGAGCTGGCCATTCAATCACACAGCCCCCATCCACCTGGGTGATGCCTGCATGCGAGCTCGCCATTCTATCACACTTTCCCCATCCACCTGGGTAATCCCTGCGTGCGAGTTGGTCATTATATCACACTATCTCATTCCACCTGGGTGATCTCTCCATGCGAGCTGGCCATTCAATCACACTGTCCCCATCCACCTGGGTGATGCCTGCATGCGAGCTGGCCATTCTATCACACTTTCCCCATCCACCTGGGTGATCCCTGCGTGCGAGTTGGTCATTATATCACACTATCTCATTCCACCTGGGTGATCTCTACATGCGAGCTGGCCATTCTATCACACTGTCCCCATCCACCTGGGTGATCCCTGCATGCGTGCTGGCCATTCTATTACACCGACCCCAGCCACCTGGGTGATCCCATCATGCGAGTTGGTCATTCTATCACACTATCCCCATCCACCTTGGTGATCTCTCCATGCGAGCTGGCCATTCTGTCACAGTGTCCCCATCCACCAGGGTGATCCCTGCATGCGACCTGGCCATTCTATCACACTCTCCCCATCCACCTGGGTGATCCCTGCATGCGAGCTGGTCATTCTATCACAATGTCCCCATCCACCTGGGGGATCACTGCATGCGAGCTGGCCATTCTATCACACTGTCCTCAACCACCTGGGTGATCCCTGCATGCGACTGGTCATTCTATCACACTATCCACCATCCACATGGCTGAGCCCTGCATGCGATATGGCAATTCTATCACACTGTCACCGTCCACCTGGGTGATCACTGCATGCGAGCTGGCCATTCTATCACAATGTCCCCATCCACCTGGATGGTCTCTGCATGCGAGCTGGGCATTCTGTCACACTGTCCCCATCCACCTGGGTGATCCCTGCATGCGAGCTGGTCATTCTATCACACTGTCCCAATCCACCTGGGTGATCCCTGCATGAGAGCTGGCCATTCTATCACACTCTCCCCATCCACCTGGGTGATTCCTGCATGCGAGGTGGTCATTCTATCACAATGTCCCCATCAACCTCGGGGATCACTGCATGCGAGCTGGCCATTCTATCACACTGTCCTCACCCACCTGGATGATCCCTGCATGCGAGCTGGTCATTCTATCACACTGTCCACATCCACCTGGGTGATCCCTGCATGCGAGCTGGTCATTCTATCACACTGTCCACATCCACCTGGGTGATCCCTGCATGCGAGCTGGCCATTCTATCACACTGTCCTCATCCACCTGGGTGATCCCTGCATGCGAGGTGGTCATTCCATCACAATGTCCCCATCAACCTGGGGGATCACTGCATGCGAGCTGGCCATTCTATCACACTGTACTCACCCACCTGGATGATCCCTGCATGCGAGCTGGTCATTCTATCACACTGTCCACATCCACCTGGGTGATCCCTGCATGCGAGCTGGTCATTCTATCACACTGTCCACATCCACCTGGGTGATCCCTGCATGCGAGCTGGCCATTCTATCACACTATCCACCATCCACCTGGCTGAAGCCTGCATGCGAGCTGGTCCCTCTATCACACTGTCCCCATCCACCAGAGTGAACTCTCCATGCGAGCTGGCCATTCAATCACACTGTCCCCATCCGCATGGGTGATGCCTGCATGCGAGTTGGCCATTCTATCACACTTTCCTCATCCACCTGGGTGATCCCTGCATGCGAGTTGGTCATTATATCACACTATTACTATCCACCTGGGTGATCTCTCCATGCGAGCTGGCCATTCTATCACACTGTCCCTATCCACCTGGGTGATCCCTGCATGCGAGCTGGCCATTCTATCACACTGTCCCCAGCCACCTGGGTGATCCCTGCATGCGAGTTGGTCATTCTATCACACTGTCCACATCCACCTGGGTGATCCCTGCATGCGAGCTTGTCATTCTATCACACTGTCCACATCCACCTGGGTGAGCCCTGCATGCGAGCTGGCCATTCTGTCACACTGTCCCCATCCACCACGGTGATCCCTGCATGCGACCTTGCCATTTTATCACACTGTGCCTTCCACCTGGGTGATTCCTGCATGCGAGCTGGCCATTCAGTCACACTGTCTCCATCCACCTGGGTGATCCCTGCATGCGAGCTGGTCATTCTGTCACACTGACCCCATCCACCGGGGTGATCCCTGCATGCGAGCTGGTCATTCTATCACACTGTCCCCATCCACCTGGGTGATCCCTGCTTGCGAGCTGGTCATTCTATCACACTGTCCCCATCCACCTGGGTGATCCCTGCATGCGAGCTGGCCATTCAGTCACACTGTACCCATCCACCTGGGCGATCCCAGCATGCGAGCTGGCCATTCTATCACACTGTCCACACGACCTGGGTGATCCCTGCATGCGAGCTGGCCATTCTATCACACTGTCCCCATCCACCTGGGTTATCTCTCCATGCGAGCTGGCCATTCTATCACACTGTCCCCATCCAGCTGCGTGATCCCTGCATGCGAGCTGGTCATTCTATCACTCTGTCTCCATCCACCTGGGTGATCCCTGCATGCGAGCTGGCGATTCTATCACACTGTCCTATCCACCTGGGTGATCCCTGCATGCGAGCTGGTCATTCTATCACACTGTCCACATCCACCTGGGTGATCCCTGCATGCGAGCTGGTCATTCTATCACACTGTCCCATCCACCTGTGTGATCCCTGCATGCAAGCTGGCCATTCTATCCCACTGTCCCATCCACCTGGGTGATCCCTGCATGCGAGCTGGCCATTCTATCCCACTGTTCTCCATCCACCTGGGGGATACCTGCATGCGTGCTGGTCATTCTATCACACTGTCCCCATCCACCTGCGTGCTCCCTGCATGCGAGATGGCCATTCTATCACACTGTCCCCATCCATTTGGGTGATCCGGGCATGCGAGCTGGCCATTCTATCACACTGTCCCCATCCACCAGGGTGATCCCTGCATGCGAGCTGGCCATTCTATCACACTGTCCCCATCCACCTGCGTGATCCCTGAATGCGAGCTGGCCATTCAGTCACACTGTCCCCATTCACCTGGGCGATCCCTGCATGCGAGCTGGCCATTCTATCACACTGTCCCCATCCACCTGGGTGATCCCTGCATGCGAGCTGGTCATTCTATCACACTGTCCCCACCCACCTGGGTGACCCCTGCATGCGAGCTGGTCATACTATCACACTGACCCATCCACCAGGGTGATCCCTGCATGCGAGCAGGTCATTCTATCACACTGTCCCCATCCACCTGGGTGATCCCTGCATGCGAGCTGGCCATTCAGTCACACTGTCCCCATCCACCTGGGCGATCCCAGCATGCGAGCTGGTCATTCTGTCACACTGAGCCCATCCACCGGGGTGATCCCTGCATGCGAGCTGGTCATTCTATCACACTGTCCCCATCCACCTGGGCGATCCCTGCATGCGAGCTGGCCATTCAGTCACACTGTCCCCATCCACCTGTGTGATCCCTGCATGCGAGCTGGTCATTCTGTCACACTGACCCCATCCACCGGGGTGATCCCTGCATGCGAGCTGGTCATTCTATCACACTGACCCCATCCACCTGGGTGATCCCTGCTTGCGAGCTGGTCATTCTATCACACTGTCACTACGACCTGGGTGATCCCTGCATGCGAGCTGCTCATTCTATCACACTGTCCCCATCCACCTGGGTGATCCCTGCATGCGAGCTGGCCATTCAGTCACACGGTACCCATCCACCTGGGCGATCCCAGCATGCGAGCTGGCCATTCTATCACACTGTCCACACGACCTGGGTGATCCCTGCATGCGAGCTGGCCATTCTATCACACTGTCCCCATCCACCTGGGTAATCTCTCCATGCGAGCTGGCCATTCTATCACACTGTCCCCATCCAGCTGCGTGATCCCTGCATGCGAGCTGCTCATTCTATCACTCTGTCTCCATCCACCTGGGTGATCCCTGCATGCGAGCTGGCCATTCTATCACACTGTCCCATCCACCTGGGTGATCCCTGCATGCGAGCTGGCCATTCTATCACACTGTCTCCATCCACCTATGTGATCCCTGCATGCGAGCTGGCCATTCTATCACACTGTCCCATCCACCTGTGTGATCCCTGCATGCGAGCTGGCCATTCTATCCCACTGTCCCATCCACCTGGGTGATCCCTGCATGCGAGCTGGCCATTCTATCACACTGTCCCTATCCACCTGGTTGATCACTCCAAGCGAGCTGGCCATTCTGTCACACTGTCCCCATCCATCTGGGGGATCCCTGCATGAGAGCTGGTCATTCTATCACACTGTCCCCATTCACCTGCGTGATCCCTGCATGCGAGCTGGCCATTCTATCACACTCTCCCCATCCACCTGGGTGATTCCTGCATGCGAGCTGTTCATTCTATCACAATGTCCCCATCCACCTGGGGAATCACTGCATGCGAGCTGGTCATTCTATCACACTGACTTCACCCACCTGGATGATGCCTGCATGCGAGCTGGTCATTCTATCACACTGTCCCCATCCACCTGGGTGATCCCTTCATGCGAGCTGGCCATTCTATCACACTCTCCCTATCCACCTGGGTGATCCCTGCATGCGAGCTGGCCATTCTATCACAATGTCCCCATCCACCTGGGTGGTCTCTGCATGCGAGCTGGGCATTCTGTCACACTGTCCCCATCCACCTGGGTGATTCCTGCATGCGAGCTGGTCATTCTATCACACTGTCCCCATCCACCTGGGTGATCCCTGCATGAGAGCTGGCCATTCTATCACACTCTCCCCATCCACCTGGGTGATCCCTGCATGCCAGCTGGTCATTCTATCACAATGTCCCCATCAACCTGGGGGATCACTGCATGCGAGCTGGCCATTCTATCACACTGTCCTCACCCACCTGGGTGATCCCTGCATGCGAGCTGGTCATTCTATCACACTGTCCACATCCACCTGGGTGATCCCTGCATGCGAGCTGGTCATTCTATCACACTGTCCACATCCACCTGGGTAATCCCTTCATGCGAGCTGGTCATTCTATCACACTATCCACCATCCACCTGGCTGAACCCTGCATGCGAGCTGGCCATTCTATCACAATGTCCCCATCCACCTGGGTGAACTCTCCTTGCGAGCTGGCCATTCAATCACACAGTCCCCATCCACATGGGTGATGCCTGCATGCGAGCTGGCCATTCTATCACACTTTCCCCATCCACCTGGGTGATCCCTGCGTGCTAGTTGGTCATTATATCACACTATCTCATTCCACCTGGGTGATCTCTCCATGCGAGCTGGCCATTCAATCACACTGTCCCCATCCACCTGGGTAATGCCTGCATGCGAGCTGGCCATTCTATCACACTTTCCCCATCCACCTGGGTGATCCCTGCGTGCGAGTTGGTCATTATATCACACTATCTCATTCCACCTGGGTGATCTCTCCATGCGAGCTGGCCATTCTATCACACTGTCCCCATCCACCTGGGTGATCCCTGCATGCGTGCTGGCCATTCCATTACACCGACCCCAGCCATCTGGGAAATCCCATCATGCGAGTTGGTCATTCTATCACACTATCCCCATCCACCTTGGTGATCTCTCCATGCGAGCTGGCCATTCTGTCACAGTGTCCCCATCCACCAGGGTGATCACTGCATGCGAGCTGGCCATTCTATCACACTCTCCCCATCCACCTGGGTGATCCCTGCATGCGAGCTGGTCATTCTATCACAATGTCCCCATCCACCTGGGGGATCACTGCATGCGAGCTGGCCATTCTATCACACTGTCCTCAACCACCTGGGTGATCCCTGCATGCGAACTGGTCATTCTATCACACTGTCCACATCCACCTGGGTGATCCCTGCATGCGACTGGTCATTCTATCACACTATCCACCATCCACATGGCTGAGCCCTGCATGCGATATGGCCATTCTATCACACTGTCACCATCCACCTGGGTGATCACTGCATGCGAGCTGGCCATTCTATCACAATGTCCCCATCCACCTGGATGGTCTCTGCATGCGAGCTGGGCATTCTGTCACACTGTCCCCATCCACCTGGGTGATCCCTGCATGCGAGCTGGTCATTCTATCACACTGTCCCAATCCACCTGGGTGATCCCTGCATGAGAGCTGGCCATTCTATCACACTCTCCCCATCCAGTTGGGTGATCCCTGCATGCGAGGTGGTCATTCTATCACAAAGTCCCCATCAACCTGGGGGATCACTGCATGCGAGCTGGCCATTCTATCACACTGTCCTCACCCACCTGGATGATCCCTGCATGCGAGCTGATCATTCTATCACACTGTCCACATCCACCTGGGTGATCCCTGCATGCGAGCTGGTCATTCTATCACACTGTCCACATCCAACTGGGTGATCCCTGCATGCGAGCTGGCCATTCTATCACACTGTCCTCATCCACCTGGGTGATCACTGCATGCGAGGTGGTCATTCTATCACAATGTCCCCATCAACCTGGGGGATCACTGCATGCGAGCTGGCCATTCTATCACACTGTCCTCACCCACGTGGATGATCCCTGCATGCGAGCTGGTCATTCTATCACACTGTCCACATCCACCTGGGTGATCCCTGCATGCGAGCTGGTCATTCTATCACACTATCCACCATCCACCTGGCTGAAGCCTGCATGCGAGCTGGTCACTCTATCACACTGTCCCCATCCACCTGGGTGAACTCTCCATGCGAGCTGGCCGTTCAATCACACTGTCCCCATCCGCATGGGTGATGCCTGCATGCGAGTTGGCCATTCTATCACACTTTCCTCATCCACCTGGGTGATCCCTGCATGCGAGTTGGTCATTATATCACACTATTACTATCCACCTGGGTGATCTCTCCATGCGAGCTGGCCATTCTATCACACTGTCCCTATCCACCTGGGTGATCCCTGCATGCGAGCTGGCCATTCTATCACACTGTCCCCAGCCACCTGGGTGATCCCTGCATGCGAGCTGGTCATTCTATCACACTGTCCACATCCACCTGGGTGATCCCTGCATGCGAGCTGGCCATTCTGTCACACTGTCCCCATCCACCACGGTGATCCCTGCATGCGACCTGGCCATTCTATCACACTGTGCCTCCCACCTGGGTGATCCCTGCATGCGAGCTGGCCATTCTATCACTCTGTCCCCACCGACATGGGTGATTCCTGCTTGCGAGCTGGCCATTCTAACACACTGTCCCCATCCACCAGGGTGATCCCTGCATGCGAGCTGGCCATTCTGTCACAGTGTCCCCATCCACATGGCTGATCCCTGCATGCGAGCTGGCCATTCTATCACACTGTCCCCATCCACCTGGGTGAGCCCTGCATACGAGTTGGCCATTCTATCACAGTATCCCCATCCACCTGGCTGATCCCTGCATGCGAGCTGGCCATTCTGTCACACTGTCCCCATCCACCTGGGTGATCCCTGCATGCGAGCTGGCCATTCAGTCACACTGTCCCCATCCACCTGGGCGATCCCAGCATGCGAGCTGGTCATTCTGTCACACTGACCCCATCCACCGGGGTGATCTCTGCATGCGAGCTGGTCATTCTATCACACTGTCCCCATCCACCTGGGCGATCCCTGCATGCGAGCTGGCCATTCAGTCACACTGTCCCCATCCACCTGGGTGATCCCTGCATGCGAGCTGGTCATTCTGTCACACTGACCCCATCCAACAGGGTGATCCCTGCATGCGAGCTGGTCATTCTATCACACTGTCCCCATCCACCTGGGTGATCCCTGCTTGCGAGCTGGTCATTCTATCACACTGTCACTACGATCTGGGTGATCCCTGCATGCGAGCTGGTCATTCTATCACACTGTCCCCATCCACCTGGGTGATCCCTGCATGCGAGCTGGCCATTCAGTCACACTGTACCCATCCACCTGGGCGATCCCAGTATGCGAGCTGGCCATTCTATCACACTGTCCACACGACCTGGGTGATCCCTGCATGCGAGCTGGCCATTCTATCACACTGTCCCCATCCACCTGGGTAATCTCTCCATTCGAGCTGGCCATTCTATCACACTGTCCCCATCCAGCTGCGTGATCCCTGCATGCGAGCTGGTCATTCTATCACTCTGTCTCCATCCACCTGGGTGATGCCTGCATGCGAGCTGGCCATTCTATCACACTGTCCCATCCACCTGGGTGATCCCTGCATGCGAGCTGGTCATTCTATCACACTGTCCCCATCCACCTGGGTGATCCCTGCATGCGAGCTGGCCATTCTATCACACTGTCCCATCCAACTGGGTGATCCCTGCATGCGAGCTGGTCATTCTATCACACTGTCTCCATCCACCTGTGTGATCCCTGCATGCAAGCTGGCCATTCTATCCCACTGTCCCATCCACCTGGGTGATCCCTGCATGCGAGCTGGCCATTCTATCCCACTGTCCACCGTCCACCTGGGGGATCCCTGCATGCGTGCTGGTCATTCTATCACACTGTCCCCATCCACCTGCGTGCTCCCTGCATGCGAGATGGCCATTCTATCACACTGTCCCCATCCAGCTGGGTGATCCCTGCATGCGAGCAGGTCATTCTATCACACTGTCCCCATCCACCTGGGTGATCCCTGCATGCGAGCTGGCCATTCAGTCACACTGTCCCCGTCCACCTGGGCGATCCCAGCATGCGAGCTGGTCATTCTGTCACACTGACCCCATCCACCGGGGTGATCCCTGCATGCGAGCTGGTCATTCTATCACACTGTCCCCATCCACCTGGGCGATCCCTGCATGCGAGCTGGCCATTCAGTCACACTGTCCCCATCCACCTGGGTGATCCCTGCATGCGAGCTGGTCATTCTGTCACACTGACCCCATCCACCGGGGTGATCCCTGCATGCGAGCTGGTCATTCTATCACACTGTCCCCATCCACCTGGGTGATCCCTGCTTGCGAGCTGGTCATTCTATCACACTGTCACTACGACCTGGGTGATCCCTGCATGCGAGCTGGTCATTCTATCACACTGTCCCCATCCACCTGGGTGATCCCTGCATGCGAGCTGGCCTTTCTATCACTCTGTCCCCACCGACATGGGTGATTCCTGCATGCGAGCTGGCCATTCTAACACACTGTCCCCATACACCAGGGCGATCCCTGCATGCGAGCTGGCCATTCTGTCACAGTGTCCCCATCCAGATGGCTGATCCCTGCATGCGAGCTGGCCATTCTATCACACTGTCCCCATCCACCTGGGTGAGCCCTGCATACGAGTTGGCGATTCTATCACAGTGTCCCCATCCAACTGGTTGATCCCTGCATGCGAGCTGGCCATTCAGTCACACTGTCCCCATCCACCTGGGTGATCCCTGCATGCGAGCTGGCCATTCAGTCACACTGTCCCCATCCACCTGGGCGATCCCAGCATGCGAGCTGGTCATTCTGTCACACTGACCCCATCCACCGGGGTGATCCCTGCATGCGAGCTGGTCATTCTATCACACTGTCCCCATCCACCTGGGCGATCCCTGCATGCGAGCTGGCCATTCAGTCACACTGTCCCCATCCACCTGGGTGATCCCTGCATGCGAGCTGGTCATTCTGTCACACTGACCCCATCCACCGGGGTGATCCCTGCATGCGAGCTGGTCATTCTATCACACTGTCCACATCCACCTGGGTGATCCCTGCTTGCGAGCTGGTCATTCTATCACACTGTCACTACGATCTGGGTGATCCCTGCATGCGAGCTGGTCATTCTATCACACTGTCCCCATCCACCTGGGTGATCCCTGCATGCGAGCTGGCCATTCAGTCACACTGTACCCATCCACATGCGCGATCCCAGCATGCGAGCTGGCCATTCTATCACACTGTCCACACGACCTGGGTGATCCCTGCATGCGAGCTGGCCATTCTATCACACTGTCCCCATCCACCTGGGTAATCTCTCCATGCGAGCTGGCCATTCTATCACACTGTCCCCATCCAGCTGCGTGATCCCTGCATGCGAGCTGGTCATTCTATCACTCTGTCTCCATCCACCTGGGTGATCCCTGCATGCGAGCTGACCATTCTATCACACTGTCCCATCCACCTGGGTGATCCCTGCATGCGAGCTGGCCATTCTATCACACTGCCTCCATCCACCTATGTGATCCCTGCATGCGAGCTGGCCATTCTATCACACTGTCCCATCCACCTGTGTGATCCCTGCATGCGAGCTGGCCATTCTATCCCACTGTCCCATCCACCTGGGTGATCCCTGCATGCGAGCTGGCCATTCTATCCCACTGTCCACCATCCACCTGGGGGTCCCTGCATGCGTGCTGGTCATTCTATCACACTGTACCCATCCACCTGCGTGCTCCCTGCATGCGAGATGGCCATTCTATCACACTGTCCCCATCCATTTGGGTGATCCGGGCATGCGAGCTGGCCATTCCATCACACTGTCCCCATCCACCAGGGTGATCCCTGCATGCGAGCTGGCCATTCTATCACACTGTCCCCATCCACCTGCGTGATCCCTGAATGCGAGCTGGCCATTCAGTCACACTGTCCCCATTCACCTGGGCGATCCCTGCATGCGAGCTGGCCATTCTATCACACTGTCCCCATCCACCTGGGTGATCCCTGCATGCGAGCTGGTCATTCTATCACACTGTCCCCACCCACCTGGGTGACCCCTGCATGCGAGCTGGTCATACTATCACACTGACCCATCCACCAGGGTGATCCCTGCATGCGAGCAGGTCATTCTATCACACTGTCCCCATCCACCTGGGTGATCCCTGCATGCGAGCTGGCCATTCAGTCACACTGTCCCCATCCACCTGGGCGATCCCAGCATGCGAGCTGATCATTCTGTCACACTGACCCCATCCACCGGGGTGATCCCTGCATGCGAGCTGGTCATTCTATCACACTGTCCCCATCCACCTGGGCGATCCCTGCATGCGAGCTGGCCATTCAGTCACACTGTCCCCATCCACCTGGGTGATCCCTGCATGCGAGCTGGTCATTCTGTCACACTGACCCCATCCACCGGGGTGATCCCTGCATGCGAGCTGGTCATTCTATCACACTGTCCCCATCCACCTGGGTGATCCCTGCTTGCGAGCTGGTCATTCTATCACACTGTCACTACGACCTGGGTGATCCCTGCATGCGAGCTGGCCATTCAGTCACACTATACCCATCCACCTGGGTGATCCCTGCATGCGAGCTGGCCATTCTATCACACTGTCCCATCCACCTGGGTGATCCCTGCATGCGAGCTGGCCATTCTATCACACTGTCTCCATCCACCTATGTGATCCCTGCATGCGAGCTGGCCATTCTATCACACTGTCCCATCCACCTGTGTGATCCCTGCATGCGAGCTGGCCATTCTATCCCACTGTCCCATCCACCTGGGTGATCCCTGCATGCGAGCTGGCCATTCTATCCCACTGTCCACCATCCACCTGGGGTATCCCTGCATGCGTGTTGGTCATTCTATCACACTGTCCCCATCCACCTGCGTGCTCCCTGCATGCGAGATGGCCATTCTATCACACTGTCCCCATCCATTTGGGTGATCCGGGCATGCGAGCTGGCCATTCTATCACACTGACCCCATCCACCTGGGTGATCCCTGCAAGCGAGCTGGCCATTCTATCACACTGTCCCCATCCACCAGGGTGATCCCTGCATGCGAGCTGGCCATTCTATCACACTGTCCCCATCCACCTGCGTGATCCCTGAATGCGAGCTGGCCATTCTATCCCACTGTCCACCATCCACCTGGGGTATCCCTGCATGCGTGCTGGTCATTCTATCACACTGTCCCCATCCACCTGCGTGCTCCCTGCATGCGAGATGGCCATTCTATCACACTGTCCCCATCCATTTGGGTGAACCCGGCATGCTAGCTGGCCATTCTATCACACTGACCCCATCCACCTGGGTGATCCCTGCAAGCGAGCTGGCCATTCTATCACACTGTCCCCATCCACCAGGGTGATCCCTGCATGCGAGCTGGCCATTCTATCACACTGTCCCCATCCACCTGGGTGATCCCTGCAAGCGAGCTGGCCATTCTATCACACTGTCCCCATCCACCAGGGTGATCCATGCATCCGTACTGGCCATTCAGTCACACTGTCCCCATTCACCTGGGCGATCCCTGCATGCGAGCTGGTCATACTATCACACTGTCCCTACGACCGGGGTGATCCCTGCATGCGAGCTGTTCATTCTATCACACTGTCCCTACGACCTGGGTGATCCCTGCATGCGAGCTGGCCATTCAGTCACACTGTCCCCATTCACCTGGGCGATCCCTGCATGCGAGCTGGCCATTCTATCACACTGTCCCCATCCACTTGGGTGGTCCCTGCATGCGAGCTGGCCATTCTATCACACTGTCCCCATTCACCTGGCTGAACCCTGCGTACGAGCTGGCCATTCTATCACACTGTCCCCATCCACCTGCGTGATCCCTGAATGCGAGCTGGCCATTCAGTCACACTGTCCCCATCCACCTGGGTGATCCCTGCATGCGAGCTGGTCATTCTATCACACTGTCCCCACCCACCTGGGTGACCCCTGCATGCGAGCTGGTCATACTATCACACTGACCCATCCACCAGGGTGATCCCTGCATGCGAGCAGGTCATTCTATCACACTGTCCCCATCCACCTGGGTGATCCCTGCATGCGAGCTGGCCATTCAGTCACACTGTCCCCATCCACCTGGGCGATCCCAGCATGCGAGCTGATCATTCTGTCACACTGACCCCATCCACCGGGGTGATCCCTGCATGCGAGCTGGTCATTCTATCACACTGTCCCCATCCACCTGGGCGATCCCTGCATGCGAGCTGGCCATTCAGTCACACTGTCCCCATCCACCTGGGTGATCCCTGCATGCGAGCTGGTCATTCTGTCACACTGACCCCATCCACCGGGGTGATCCCTGCATGCGAGCTGGTCATTCTATCACACTGTCCCCATCCA
This sequence comes from Scyliorhinus torazame, assembly GCF_047496885.1. NCBI lineage: Eukaryota > Metazoa > Chordata > Chondrichthyes > Carcharhiniformes > Scyliorhinidae > Scyliorhinus > Scyliorhinus torazame. The sequence goes on along the minus strand of NC_092726.1, from coordinate 134,223,650 downwards.
CCTGGGTGATCCCTGCTTGCGAGCTGGTCATTCTATCACACTGTCACTACGACCTGGGTGATCCCTGCATGCGAGCTGGCCATTCAGTCACACTGTACCCATCCACCTGGGTGATCCCTGCATGCGAGCTGGCCATTCTATCACACTGTCCCATCCACCTGGGTGATCCCTGCATGCGAGCTGGCCATTCTATCACACTGTCTCCATCCACCTATGTGATCCCTGCATGCGAGCTGGCCATTCTATCACACTGTCCCATCCACCTGTGTGATCCCTGCATGCGAGCTGGCCATTCTATCCCACTGTCCCATCCACCTGGGTGATCCCTGCATGCGAGCTGGCCATTCTATCCCACTGTCCACCATCCACCTGGGGTATCCCTGCATGCGTGTTGGTCATTCTATCACACTGTCCCCATCCACCTGCGTGCTCCCTGCATGCGAGATGGCCATTCTATCACACTGTCCCCATCCATTTGGGTGATCCGGGCATGCGAGCTGGCCATTCTATCACACTGACCCCATCCACCTGGGTGATCCCTGCAAGCGAGCTGGCCATTCTATCACACTGTCCCCATCCACCAGGGTGATCCCTGCATGCGAGCTGGCCATTCTATCACACTGTCCCCATCCACCTGCGTGATCCCTGAATGCGAGCTGGCCATTCTATCCCACTGTCCACCATCCACCTGGGGTATCCCTGCATGCGTGCTGGTCATTCTATCACACTGTCCCCATCCACCTGCGTGCTCCCTGCATGCGAGATGGCCATTCTATCACACTGTCCCCATCCATTTGGCTGAACCCGGCATGCTAGCTGGCCATTCTATCACACTGACCCCATCCACCTGGGTGATCCCTGCAAGCGAGCTGGCCATTCTATCACACTGTCCCCATCCACCAGGGTGATCCCTGCATGCGAGCTGGCCATTCTATCACACTGTCCCCATCCACCTGGGTGATCCCTGCAAGCGAGCTGGCCATTCTATCACACTGTCCCCATCCACCAGGGTGATCCATGCATCCGTACTGGCCATTCAGTCACACTGTCCCCATTCACCTGGGCGATCCCTGCATGCGAGCTGGTCATACTATCACACTGTCCCTACGACCGGGGTGATCCCTGCATGCGAGCTGTTCATTCTATCACACTGTCCCTACGACCTGGGTGATCCCTGCATGCGAGCTGGCCATTCAGTCACACTGTCCCCATTCACCTGGGCGATCCCTGCATGCGAGCTGGCCATTCTATCACACTGTCCCCATCCACTTGGGTGGTCCCTGCATGCGAGCTGGCCATTCTATCACACTGTCCCCATTCACCTGGCTGAACCCTGCGTACGAGCTGGCCATTCTATCACACTGTCCCCATCCACCTGCGTGATCCCTGAATGCGAGCTGGCCATTCAGTCACACTGTCCCCATTCACCTGGACGATCCCTGCATGCGAGCTGGCCATTCTATCACACTGTCCCCATCCACCTGGGTGATCCCTGCATGCGAGCTGGTCATTCTATCACACTGTCCCCACGCACCTGGGTGATCCCTGCATGCGAGCTGGTCATACTATCACACTGTCCCCATCCACCTGGGTGTTCCCTGCATGCGAGTTGGTCATTCTATCACACTGTCCCCATCCACCTGGGTAATCTCTCCATGCGAGCTGGCCATTCTATCACACTGTCCCCATCCAGCTGCGTGACCCCTGCATGCGAGCTTGTCATTCGATCACACTGTCTCCATCCACCTGGGTGATCCCTGCATGCGAGCTGGCCATTCTATCACACTGTCCCCATCCACCTGGGTGATCCCTGCATGCGAGCTGGCCATTCTATCACACTGTCCACTATCCACCTGGGGGATCCCTGCATGCGAGCTGGTCATTCTATCACACTGTCCCCATCCACCTGGGTGATCCCTGCATGCGAGCTGGCCATTCTATCACACTATCCCCATTCACCTGGGTGAACTCTGCATGCGAGCTGGCCATTCTATCACACTGTCCCCATCCACCTGGGTGAGCCCTGCATGCGAGCTGGCCATTCTATCACACTCTCCCCATCCACCAGGTTGACCCCTGCATGCGAGCTGGCAATTCTATCACACTGTCCCCATCCACCTGGGTGATCCCTGCATGCGAGCTGACCATTCTGTCACACTCTCCCCACCGACCTGGCTGCGGAGGACCGGGCTGCAGAGGACTGAGCTGCAGAGGTATGGGCTGCAGAGGATCGAGCTGCAGAGGACCGGGCCACAGAAGATCGAGCTGCAGAGGACCGTACAGTACCGGACCGAGCTGCAGAGAAACAGGCTGTCGAGAACCGTGCGGTAGAGGACCGGGCTGCAGAGGACCGGGCTGCAGAGGACCGGGCTGCAGAGGACCGGCCTGCAGAGGACCGGGCTGCAGAGGACCGGGCTGCAGAGGACTCAGCTGCAGAGAATCGGTCTGCAGGGGACCGGGCTGCAGAGGACCGAGCGGCAGAGGACCGAGCTGCAGGGGACCGTGCTGCAGTGGAACGGGTTGCAGAGGATCGGGCTGCAGAGAATCGGGCTGCAGAGGACCGGGCTGCAGAGGACCGGGCTGCAGAGGACCGAGCTGCAGAGGACCGGGCTGCAGAGGATCGGGCTGCAGTGGACCGGGATGCAGAGGACCGAGCTGCAGGGGACCGTGCTGCAGAGGACCGGGTTGCAGAGGAAATGGTTAACTATATACTGCACAGAGGTCTCTGAACCAGCTTTATAATTGGGGTCTCCCGAGGCCACACTGCCTGTCCCCTGCTACCAGGGATTATTGAGCAGTAAATGGTTAACTATATACAGAAGAGAGGTCTCTGAAACAGCTTTTTAATTGGGGGCTCCCGAGGCCACACTGCCTTGCCCCTGCTCCCAGAGATTATAGACAAGTAAATGGTTAACTATATACAGCAGAGAGGTCTCTGAAACAGCTTTTTAATTGGGGGCACCCGAGGCCACACTGCCTGTCCCCTGCTCCCAGGGATTATTGAGCAGAAAAAGGTCAACTTTCCAGCACAGAGGTCTCTGAAATAACTTTTTAATTGGAGGCTCCCGGACCACTCTGCCTGACCCCTGCTCCAAGGGATTATTGAGCCGTTAAAGGTTAACTATTTACAGGCACAGAGGTCTCTGAAGTACCTTTTTAATTGGGGGCTCCCGGACCGCACTGTCTGTCCCCTGCTCCAAGGGATTATTGAGAAGTAAATGGTTAACAATATACAGCAGAGAGGTCTCTGAAACAGCTTTTTAATTGGGGGCACCCGAGGCCACACTGCCTGTCCCCTGCTCCCAGGGATTATTGAGCAGAAAAAGGTCAACTTTCCAGCACAGAGGTCTCTGAAACAGCTTTTTAATTGGGGGCTCCGGAGGCCACATTGCCTGTCCACTGCTCCCAGAGATTATAGACAAGTAAATGGTTAACTATATACAGCAGAGAGGTCTCTGAAACAGCTTTTTAATTGGGGGCACCCGAGGCCACACTGCCTGTCCCCTGCTCCCAGGGATTATTGAGCAGTAAATGGTTAACAATATACAGCACAGAGGTCACTGATACAGCTTTTTAATTGGGGGCTCCCGAGGCCACACTGCCTGTCCACTGCTCCCAGAGATTATTGAGCAGTAAATGGTTAACTATATACAGCACAGAGGTCACTGAAATAGCTTTTTAATTGGAGGCTCCCGGACCACTCTGCCTGACCCCTGCTCCAAGGGATTATTGAGCCGTTAAAGGTTAACTACTTACAGGCACAGAGGTCTCTGAAGTACCTTTTTAATTGGGGGCTCCCGGACCGCACTGTCTGTCCCCTGCTCCAAGGGATTATTGAGAAGTAAATGGTTAACTATATACAGCACAGTGGTCTCTGAAACAGCTTTTCAATTGGGGGCTCCGGAGGCCACACCCCCTGTCCCCTTCTCCGAGGGATAATTGAGGGAAAGCAAATGGTTAACTACAGACAGACACTGAGGTCACTGAAACTGCTTTTTAATGGGGGGCTGCCGAGGCCTCACTGCCTGTCCCCTGCTCCCAGGGATTATTGAGCAGTAAATGGTTACCTATTTACAGCACAGAGGTCTCTGAAACAGCTTTTTAATTGGGGTCTCCCGAGGCCGCACTGCCTGTCTCCTGCTCCCAGGGATTATTGAGCAGTACATGGCTAACTATATACAGAAGAAAGGTCTCTGAAACAGCTTTTTAATTGGGGGCTCACGAGGCCACACTGCCTGTCCCCTGCTCCCAGGGATTATTGACCAGTAAATGGTTAACCATATACAGCACATAGGTCTCTGAAATAGCTTTTTAATTGGAGGCTCCCGGACCACTCTGCCTGACCCCTGCTCCAAGGGATTATTGAGCCGTTAAAGGTTAACTATTTACAGGCACAGAGGTCTCTGAAGTAGCTTTTTAATTGGGGGCTCCCGGACCGCACTGTCTGTCCCCTGCTCCAAGGGATTATTGAGAAGTAAATGGTTAACTATATACAGCACAGTGGTCTCTGAAACAGCTTTTTAATTGGGGGCTCCGGAGGCCACACCCCCTGTCCCCTGCTCCGAGGGATAATTGAGAGAAAGCAAATGGTTAACTACAGACAGACACAGAGGTCACTGAAACTGCTTTTTAATGGGGGGCTCCCGAGGCCACACTGCCTGTCCCCTGCTCCCAGAGATTATTGAGCAGTAAATGGTTAACTATATACAGCACAGAGGTCACTGAAACAGTTTTTAATTGGGGGCACCCGAGGCCACACTGCCTGTCCCCTGCTCCCAGGGATTATTGAGCAGTCAATGGTTAACCATATACAGCACAGAGGTCTATGAAACAGCTTTTTATTTGGGGGCTCCCGAGGCCACACTGCCTGTCCCCTGCTCCCAGGGATTATTGAGAAGTAAATGGTTACCTATTTACAGCACAGAGGTCTCTGAAACAGCTTTTTAATTGGGGTCTCCCGAGGCCACACTGCCTGTCTCCTGCTCCCAGGGATTCTTGAGCAGTAAATGGTTAACTATATACAGAAGAAAGGTCTCTGAAACAGCTTTTTAATTGGGGGCTCCCGAGGCCACACTGCCTGTCCCCTGCTCCCAGGGATTATTGACCAGTAAATGGTTAACTATATACAGCACAGTGGTCTCTGAAACAGCTTTTTAATTGGGAGCTCCCGGATCACACTGTCTGTTCCATGCTCCCACGGACTATTGAGCAGTAAATGGTTAACGATATACAGCACAGAGGTCTCTGAAACAGCTTTTTAATTGGGGACTCCCGAGGCCACACTGACTGTCCCCTGCTCCCAGGGCTTATTGAGTCGGAAATGGTTAACTATATACAGCACAGATGTCACTGAAACAGTTTTTAATTGAGGGCACCCGAGGCCACACTGCCTGTCCCCTGCTCCCAGGGATTATTGAGCAGTCAATGGTTAAGCATATACAGCACAGAGGTCTCGGAAACAGCTTTTTAATTGGGGGTTCAAAAGACCACACTGCCTGTCCCCTGCTCCCAGGGATTATTGAGCATGAAATGGTTAACTTTCCAGCACAGAGGTCTCGGAAACAGCGTTTTAATTGGGGGCTCCCGAGGCCACACTGCCTGTCCACTGCTCCCAGAGATTATTGAGCAGTAAATGGTTAACTATATACAGCACAGAGGTCACTGAAACAGTTTTTAATTGAGGGCACCCGAGGCCACACTGCCTGTCCCCTGCTCCCAGGGATTATTGAGCAGTCAATGGTTAACCATATACAGCACAGAGGTCTATGAAACAGCTTTTTATTTGGGGGCTCCCGAGGCAACACTGCCTGTCCCCTGCTCCCAGGGTTTATGGAGAAGCAAATGGTTAATGATATACAGCACAGAGGTCTCTGAAACAGCTTTTTAATTGGGGGCTCCCAAGGTGACACTGCCTGTCCCCTGCTCCCAGGGATTACGGAGAAGTAAATGGTTAACTATATACAGCACAGAGGTCGCTGAAACAGCTTTTTAATTGGGGGCTCCCGGATCACACTGCCTGACCCCTGCTCCCAGAGATTATTGAGCAGTAAATGGTTAACTATATACAGCACAGAAGTCTCGGAAACAGCTTTTTAATTGGGGGCTCCCGAGGCCACACTGCCTGTCCACTGCTCCCAGAGATTATTGAGCAGTAAATGGTTAACTATATACAGCACATAGGTCACTGAAACAGTTTTTAATTGGGGGCACCCGAGGCCACACTGCCTGTCCCCTGCTCCCAGGGATTATTGAGCAGTCAATGGTTAACCATATACAGCACAGAGGTCTATGAAACAGCTTTTTATTTGGGGGCTCCTGAGGCCACACTGCCTGTCCCCTGCTCCCAGGGATTATTGAGAAGTAAATGGTTACCTATATACAGCACAGAGGTCGCTGAAACAGCTTTTTAATTGGGGGCTCCCGGATCACACTGCCTGACCTCTGCTCCCAGGGATTATTGAGCAGTAAATGGTTAACTAGAAACAGCACAGAGGTCTCTGAAATAGCTTTTTAATTGGAGGCTCCCGGACCACTCTGCCTGACCCCTGCTCCAAGGGATTATTGAGCCGTTAAAGGTTAACTATTTACAGGCACAGAGGTCTCTGAAGTAGCTTTTTAATTGGGGGCTCCCGGACCGCACTGTCTGTCCCCTGCTCCAAGGAATTATTGAGAAGTAAATGGTAACTATATACAGCACAGTGGTCTCTGAAACAGCTTTTTAATTGGGGGCTCCGGAGGCCACACCCCCTGTCCCCTGCTCCGAGGGATAATTGAGAGAAAGCAAATGGTTAACTACAGACAGACACAGAGGTCACTGAAACTGCTTTTTAATGGGGGGCTCCCGAGGCCACACTGCCTGTCCCCTGCTCCCAGAGATTATTGAGCAGTAAATGGTTAACTATATACAGCACAGAGGTCACTGAAACAGTTTTTAATTGGGGGCACCCGAGGCCACACTGCCTGTCCCCTGCTCCCAGGGATTATTGAGCAGTCAATGGTTAACCATATACAGCACAGAGGTCTATGAAACAGCTTTTTATTTGGGGGCTCCCGAGGCCACACTGCCTGTCCCCTGCTCCCAGGGATTATTGAGAAGTAAATGGTTACCTATTTACAGCACAGAGGTCTCTGAAACAGCTTTTCAATTGGGGTCTCCCGAGGCCACACTGCCTGTCTCCTGCTCCCAGGGATTATTGAGCAGTAAATGGTTAACTATATACAGAAGAAAGGTCTCTGAAACAGCTTTTTAATTGGGGGCTCCCGAGGCCACACTGCCTGTCCCCTGCTCCCAGGGATTATTGACCAGTAAATGGTTAACTATATACAGCACAGTGGTCTCTGAAACAGCTTTTTAATTGGGAGCTCCCGGACCACACTGTCTGTTCCATGCTCCCACGGACTATTTAGCAGTAAATGGTTAACGATATACAGCACAGAGGTCTCTGAAACAGCTTTTTAATTGGGGGCACCCGAGGCCACACTGCCTGTCCCCTGCTCCCAGGGATTATTGAGCAGTAAAAAGTAAACTATATACAGCACAGAGGTCACTGAAACAGTTTTTAATTGGGGGCACCCGAGGCCACACTGCCTGTCCCCTGCTCCCAGGGATTATTGAGCAGTCAATGGTTAACCATATACAGCACAGAGGTCTATGAAACAGCTTTTTATTTGGGGGCTCCTGAGGCCACACTGCCTGTCCCCTGCTCCCAGGGATTACTGAGAAGTAAATGGTTACCTATATACAGCACAGAGGTCGCTGAAACAGCTTTTTAATTGGGGGCTCCCGGATCACACTGCCTGACCTCTGCTCCCAGGGATTATTGAGCAGTAAATAGTTAACTATATACAGCACAGAGGTCTCTGAAATAGCTTTTTAATTGGAGGCTCCCGGACCACTCTGCCTGACCCCTGCTCCAAGGGATAATTGAGCCGTTAAAGGTTAACTATTTACAGGCACAGAGGTCTCTGAAGTAGATTTTTAATTGGGGGCTCCCGGACCGCACTGTCTGTCCCCTGCTCCAAGGGATTATTGAGAAGTAAATGGTTAACTATATACAGCACAGTGGTCTCTGAAACAGCTTTTTAATTGGGGGCTCCGGAGGCCACACCCCCTGTCCCCTGCTCCGAGGGATAATTGAGAGAAAGCAAATGGTTAACTACAGACAGACACAGAGGTCACTGAAACTGCTTTTTAATGGGGGGCTCCCGAGGCCACACTGCCTGTCCCCTGCTCCCAGAGATTATTGAGCAGTAAATGGTTAACTATATACAGCACAGAGGTCACTGAAACAGTTTTTAATTGGGGGCACCCGAGGCCACACTGCCTGTCCCCTGCTCCCAGGGATTATTGAGCAGTCAATGGTTAACCATATACAGCACAGAGGTCTATGAAACAGCTTTTTATTTGGGGGCTCCCGAGGCCACACTGCCTGTCCCCTGCTCCCAGGGATTATTGAGAAGTAAATGGTTACCTATTTACAGCACAGAGGTCTCTGAAACAGCTTTTTAATTGGGGGCTCCCGAGGCCACACTGCCTGTCCCCTGCTCCCAGGGATTATTGACCAGTAAATGGTTAACTATATACAGCACAGTGGTCTCTGAAACAGCTTTTTAATTGGGAGCTCCCGGACCACACTGTCTGTTCCATGCTCCCACGGACTATTGAGCAGTAAATGGTTAACGATATACAGCACAGAGGTCTCTGAAACAGCTTTTTAATTGGGGACTCCCGAGGCCACACTGACTGTCCCCTGCTCCCAGGGATTATTGAGTCGGAAATGGTTAACTATATACAGCACAGAAGTCTCGGAAACAGCTTTTTAATTGGGGGTTCCAAAGACCACACTGCCTGTCCCCTGCTCCCAGGGATTATTGAGCATGAAATGGTTAACTTTCCAGCACAGAGGTCTCGGAAACAGCGTTTTAATTGGGGGCTCCCGAGGCCACACTGCCTGTCCACTGCTCCCAGAGATTATTGAGCAGTAAATGGTTAACTATATACAGCACAGAGGTCACTGTAACAGTTTTTAATTGAGGGCACCCGAGGCCACACTGCCTGTCCCCTGCTGCCAGGGATTATTGAGCAGTCAATGGTTAACCATATACAGCACAGAGGTCTATGAAACAGCTTTTTATTTGGGGGCTCCCGAGGCCACACTGCCTGTCCCCTGCTCCCAGGGTTTATGGAGAAGCAAATGGTTAATTATATACAGCACAGAGGTCTCTGAAACAGCTTTTTAATTGGGGGCTCCCAAGGTGACACTGCCTGTCCCCTGCTCCCAGGGATTACGGAGAAGTAAATGGTTAACTATATACAGCACAGAGGTCGCTGAACAGCTTTTTAATTGGGGGCTCCCGGTTCACACTGCCTGACCCCTGCTCCCAGAGATTATTGAGCAGTAAATGGTTAACTATATACAGCACAGAAGTCTCGGAAACAGCTTTTTAATTGGGGGCTCCCGAGGCCACACTGCCTGTCCACTGCTCCCAGAGATTATTGAGCAGTAAATGGTTAACTATATACAGCACAGAGGTCACTGAAACAGTTTTTAATTGGGGGCACCCGAGGCCACACTGCCTGTCCCCTGCTCCCAGGGATTATTGAGCAGTCAATGGTTAACCATATACAGCACAGAGGTCTATGAAACAGCTTTTTATTTGGGGGCTCCTGAGGCCACACTGCCTGTCCCCTGCTCCCAGGGATTATTGAGAAGTAAATGGTTACCTATATACAGCACAGAGGTCGCTGAAACAGCTTTTTAATTGGGGGCTCCCGGATCACACTGCCTGACCTCTGCTCCCAGGGATTATTGAGCAGTAAATGGTTAACTATATACAGCACAGAGGTCTCTGAAACTGCTTTATAATTGGGAGCTCCCGGACCACACTGTCTGTTCCCTGCTCCCACGGAGTATTGAGCAGTCAATGGTTGACAATATACAGCACAGAGGTCTCTGAAACAGCTTTTTAATTGGGGGCTCCCGGACCGCACTGTCTGTCCCCTGCTCCAAGGGATTATTGAGAAGTAAATGGTTAACTATACACAGCACAGTGGTCTCTGAAACAGCTTTTTAATTGGGGGCTCCGGAGGCCACACCCCCTGTCCCCTGCTCCGAGGGATAATTGAGAGAAAGCAAATGGTTAACTACAGACAGACACAGAGGTCACTGAAACTGCTTTTTAATGGGGGGCTCCCGAGGCCACACTACCTGTCCCCTGCTCCCAGAGATTATTGAGCAGTAAATGGTTAACTATATACAGCACAGAGGTCACTGAAACAGTTTTTAATTGGGGGCACCCGAGGCCACACTGCCTGTCCCCTGCTCCCAGGGATTATTGAGCAGTCAATGGTTAACCATATACAGCACAGAGGTCTATGAAACAGCTTTTTATTTGGGGGCTCCCGAGGCCACACTGCCTGTCCCCTGCTCCCAGGGATTATTGAGAAGTAAATGGTTACCTATTTACAGCACAGTTGTCTCTGAAACAGCTTTTTAATTGGGGTCTCCCGAGGCCACACTGCCTGTCCCCTGCTCCCAGGGATTATTGACCAGTAAATGGTTAACTATATACAGCACAGTGGTCTCTGAAACAGCTTTTTAATTGGGAGCTCCCGGACCACACTGTCTGTTCCATGCTCCCACGGACTATTGAGCAGTAAATGGTTAACGATATACAGCACAGAGGTCTCTGAAACAGCTTTTTAATTGGGGACTCCCGAGGCCACACTGACTGTCCCCTGCTCCCAGGGATTATTGAGTCGGAAATGGTTAACTATATACAGCACAGAAGTCTCGGAAACAGCTTTTTAATTGGGGGTTCCAAAGACCACACTGCCTGTCCCCTGCTCCCAGGGATTATTGAGCATGAAATGGTTAACTTTCCAGCAAAGAGGTCTCGGAAACAGCGTTTTAATTGGGGGCTCCCGAGGCCACACTGCCTGTCCAATGCTCCCAGAGATTATTGAGCAGTAAATGGTTAACTATATACAACACAGAGGTCACTGAAACAGTTTTTAATTGAGGGCACCCGAGGCCACACTGCCTGTCCCCTGCTCCCAGGGATTGTTGAGCAGTCAATGGTTAACCATATACAGCACAGAGGTCTATGAAACAGCTTTTTATTTGGGGGCTCCCGAGGCCACACTGCCTGTCCCCTGCTCCCAGGGTTTATGGAGAAGCAAATGGTTAATTATATACAGCACAGAGGTCTCTGAAACAGCTTTTTAATTGGGGGCTCCCGGATCACACTGCCTGACCTCTGCTCCCAGGGATTATTGAGCAGTAAATGGTTAACTATATACAGCACAGAGGTCTGTGAAATAGCTTTTTAATTGGGGGCTCCCGGACCACTCTGCCTGACCCCTGCTCCAAGGGATTATTGAGCCGTTAAATGTTAACTATTTACAGGCACAGAGGTCTCTGAAGTAGCTTTTTAATTGGGGGCTCCCGGACCGCACTGTCTGTCCCCTGCTCCAAGGGATTATTGAGAAGTAAATGGTTAACTATATACAGCACAGTGGTCTCTGAAACAGCTTTTTAATTGGGGGCTCCGGAGGCCACACCCCCTGTCCCCTGCTCCGAGGGATAATTGAGAGAAAGCAAATGGTTAACTACAGACAGACACAGAGGTCACTGAAACTGCTTTTTAATGGGGGGCTGCCGAGGCCACACTGCCTGTCCCCTGCTCCCAGGGATTATTGAGCAGTAAATGGTTACCTATATACAGCACAGAGGTCTCTGAAACAGCTTTTTAATTGGGGTCTCCCGAGGCCACACTGCCTGTCTCCTGCTCCCAGTGATTATTGAGCAGTAAATGGTTAACTATATACAGAAGAATGGTCTCTGAAACAGCTTTTTAATTGGGGGCTCCCGAGGCCACTGCCTGTCCCCTGCTCCCAGGGATTATTGAGCAGTAAATGGTTAACTATATACAGCACAGTGGTCTCTGAAACAGCTTTTTAATTGGGAGCTCCCGGACCACACTGTCTGTTCCCTGCTCCCACGGACTATTGAGCAGTAAATGGATAACGATATACAGCACAGAGGTCTCTGAAACAGCTTTTTAATTGGGGACTCCCGAGGCCACACTGTCTGTCCCCTGCTCCAAGGGATTATTGAGAAGTAAATGGTTAACTATACACAGCACAGTGGTCTCTGAAACAGCTTTTTAATTGGGGGCTCCGGAGGCCACACCCCCTGTCCCCTGCTCCGAGGGATAATTGAGAGAAAGCAAATGGTTAACTACAGACAGACACAGAGGTCACTGAAACTGCTTTTTAATGGGGGGCTCCCGAGGCCACACTACCTGTCCCCTGCTCCCAGAGATTATTGAGCAGTAAATGGTTAACTATATACAGCACAGAGGTCACTGAAACAGTTTTTAATTGGGGGCACCCGAGGCCACACTGCCTGTCCCCTGCTCCCAGGGATTATTGAGCAGTGAGTGGCTAACTTTTTACAGCACAGATGTCTCGGAAACAGCTTTTTAATTGGGGGCTCCCGAGGCCACACTGCCTGTCCCCTGCTCCCAGGGATTATGGAGAAGTAAATGGTTAACTATATACAGCACAGAGGTCTCTGAAACAGCTTTTTAATTGGGGTCTCCCGAGGCCACACTGCCTGTCCCCTGCTCCCAGGGATTACGGAGAAGTAAATGGTTAACTATATACAGCACAGAGGTCCCTGAAACAGCTTTTTAATTGGAGGCTCCCGGATCACACTGCCTGACCCCTGCTCCCAGGGATTATTGAGCAGTAAATGGTTAACTATATACAGCACAGAGGTCTGTGAAGCAGCTTTTTAATTGGGGGCTCCCGAGGCCACACTGCCTGTCCCCTGCTCCTAGGTATTATTGAGCAGTAAATGGTTAACTATATTCAGGCACAGAAGTCTCTGAAACAGCTTTTTAATTGGGGGCTCCCGGACCACACTGCCTGACCCCTGCTCCCAGGGATTATTGAGCAGAAAATGGTTAACTATATACAGCACAGAAGTCTCGGAAACAGCTTTTTAATTGGGTGTTCCAGTGACCACACTGCCTGTCCCCTGCTCCCAGGGATTATTGAGCAGAAAATGGTCAACTTTCCAGCACAGAGGTCTCTGAAACAGCTTTTTAATAGGGGGCTCCCGAGGCCACACTGCCTGTACCCTGCTCCCAGAGATTATTGAGCAGTAAATGGTAAACTAAATACAGCACAGATGTCTCTGAAACAGCTTTTTAACTGGGGACTCCCGAGGCCACACTGCCTGTCCCCTGCTCCCAGGGATTATTTAGCAGCAAATGGTTAACTATATACAGCACAGATGTCTCGGAAACAGCTTTTTAATTGGGGGATCCCGAGGCCACACTGCCTGTCCACTTCTCCCAGAGATTATTGAGCAGTAAATAGTTAACTATATACAGCACAGAGGTCACTGAAACAACTTTTTAATTGGGGGCACCCGAGGCCACACTGCCTGTACCCTGCTCCCAGGGATTATTGAGCAGTAAATGGTTAACTATATACATCACAGAGGTCTCGGAAACAGCTTTTTAATTGAGGGCTCCCGAGGCCACACTGCCTATCCACTGTTCCCTGAGATTATTGAGCAGTAAATGGTTAACTATATACAGCACAGAGGTCACTGAAACAGCTTTGTAATTGGGGGCACCCGAGGCCACACTGCCTGTCCCCTGCTCCCAGGGATTATGGAGAAGTAAATGGTTAACTATATGCAGCACAGAGGTCTCTGAAAAAGCTTTTTAATAGGGGGATCCCAAGGCCACCCTGCCTGTTCCCTGCTCCCAGAGATTATTTTGCAGTAAATGGTTAACTATATACAGCACAGAGTTCTCTGAAACAGCTTTTTAATTGGGGACTCCCGAGGCCACATTGCCTGTCCCCTGCTCCCAGGGATTATTGAGCAGTAAATGGTTAACTATATACAGTTCGGAGGTCTCTGAAACAGCTTTTTAATTGGGGACTCCCGAGGCCACACTGCCTGTCCCCTGCTCCCAGGGATTATTGAACAGTAAATGGTTAACTATATACAGCACAGAGGTCTCTGAAACAGCTTTTTAATTGGGGTCTCCCGAGGCCACACTGCCTGTCCCCTACTACCAGGGATTATTGAGCAGTAAATGGTTAACTATATACAGCACAGAAGTCTCGGAAACAGCTTTTTAATTGGGGGTCCAGAGACCACACTGCCTGTCCCCTGCTCCCAGGGATTATTGAGCAGAAAATGTTCAACTTTCCAGCACAGAGTTCTCTGAAACAGCTTTTTAATTGGGGGCTCCCGAGGCCACATTGCCTGTCCACTGCTCCCAGAGATTATTGAGCAGTAAATGGTTAACTATATACAGCACAGAGGTCACTGAAACAGCTTTTTAATTGGGGACACCCGAGGCCCCATTGCCTGTCCCCTGCTCCCAGGGATTATTGATCAGTAAATGGTTAAATATATACAGCACAAAAGTCTCGGAAACAGCATTGTAATTGGGGTTCCCGAGGCCACACTGCCTGTCCACTGCTCCCAGAGATTATTGAGCAGTAAATGATTAACTATATACAGCACAGATGTTACTGAAACAGCTTTTTCATTGGGGGCACCCGAGGCCACACTGCCTGTCCCCTGCTCCCAGGGATTAATGAGCAGGAAATGGTTAACCATATACAGCACAGTGGTCTCTGAAACAGCTTTTTAATTGGGGGCTCCCGAGGCCACATTGCCTGTCCACCTCTCCCAGACATTATTTTGCAGTAAATGGTTAACTATATACAGCACAGAGGTCTCTGAAACAGCTTTTTAATTGGGGATTCCCGAGGCAACACTGCCTGTCCCCTGCTCCCAGGGATTATTGAGAAGTAAATGGTTAACTATATACAGCACGGAGGTCTCTGAAACAGCTTTTTAATTGGGGACTCCCGAGGCCACACTGCCTGGCCCCTGCTCCCAGGGATTGGAGAGCAGTAAATGTTTAACTATATACAGCACAGAGGTCTCTGAAACAGCTTTTTAATTGGGGTCTCCCGAGGCCACACTGCCTGTCCCCTACTGCCAGGGATTATTGAGCAGTAAATGGTTAACTATATAAAGCACAGAAGTCTCGGTAACAGCTTTTTAATTGGGGGTTCCAGAGACTACACTGCCTGTCCCATGATCCAGGGATTATTGAGCAGAAAATGGTCAACTTTCCAGCACAGAGTTATCTGAAACAGCTTTTTAATTGGGGGTTCCCGAGGCCACACTGCCTGTCCACTCCTCCAAGAGATTATTGAGAAGTAAATAGCTGACTATATGCCGCACAGAGATCTCTGAAACAGCTTTTTAATTGGGGCTCCCGAGGCCACACCCCCTGTCCCCTGCTCCCAGGGATTATTGAGCAGTAAATGGTTCACTATATACAGCACAGAGGTCTCTGTAACAGCTTCTTAATTGGGGTCTCCCGAGTCCACGCTGCCTGTTCCCTGCTCCCAGGGATTATTCAGCAGTAAATGGTTAACTATATACGGAAGAGAGGTCTCTGAAACAGCTTTTTACTTGAGGGCTACCGAGGCCACACTGCCTGTCTCCTGCTCCCAGGGATTATTAAGCAGTAATTGGTTAACTATATACAGCACAGTGGTCTCTGAAACAGCTTTTTAATTGGGGGCTCCCGAGGTCACACTGCCTGTCTCCTGCTCCCCGGGATTGTTGAGCAGTGCATAGTTGACTATAGACAGCACAGAGATCTCTGAAACAGCTTTTTAATTGAGGGCTCCCGAGGCCACACCCCCTGTCCCCTGCTCCCAGGGATTATTGTGCAGTAAATGGTTAACTATATACAGCGCAGTGGTCTCTGAAACAGCTTTTTAATTGGGAGCTCCCGGACCACATTGTCTGTTCCCTGCTCCTAGGGACTATTGAGCAGTAAATGCTGAACTATATACAGCACAGAGGTCCCTGACACAGCTTTTTAATTGGTGGCTCCCGAGCCAACACTGCCAGTCCCCTGCTCCCAGTTTTTATTGAGAAGTAAATGGTTAACAATGTACAGCACAGAAGTCTCTGAAACACCGTGTTACTTGGGGGCTCCCGATGCCACACTTCCTGTATCTGCACCCAGGGATTATTGAGCAGTAAATGGTTAACTATATACAGAAGAGATGTCTCTGAAACAGCTTTTTAATTGGGGGCTCCGGAGGCCACACTGCCTGTCTCCTGCTCCCAGGGATTATTGAGCAGTAAATGCTTAACTATATACAGCACAGTGGTCTCTGAAACATCTTTTTAATTGGGAGCTCCCGGACCACACTGTCTGTTCCCTGCTCCCAGGGACTATTGAGCAGTAAATGGTGAACTATATACAGCACAGAGGTCCCTGGCACAGCTTTTTAATTGGGGGCTTCCGAGCCCACACTGCCAGTCCCCTGCTCCCAGTTTTTATTGAGAAGTAAATGGTTAACAATGTACAGCACAGAGGTCTCTGAGACAGCGTGTTACTTGGGGGCTCCCGATGCCACACTTCCTGTCCCCTGCTCCCATTGATTATTGAGCAGTAAATGGTTAACTATATACAGAAGAGAGGTCACTGTAACAGCTTTTTAATTGGGGGCTCCGGAGGCCACACTGCCTGTCTCCTGCTCCCAGGGATTATTGAGCAGTAAATGCTTAAATATATACAGCACAGTGGTCTCTGAAACAGCTTTTTAATTGGGAGCTCCCGGACCACACTGTCTGTTCCCTGCTCCCAGGGACTATTGAGCAGTAAATGGTGAACTATATACAGCACAGAGGTTTCTGAAACAGCTTTTTAATTGGGGACTCCCGAGGCCACACTGCCTGTCCACTGCTTCCAGGGATATTAGAGCAGTAAATGGTTAACTATATACAGCACAGAGGTCTCTGAAACAGATTTTTAATTGGGGGTTCCAGAGACCACGCTGCCTGTCCCCTGCTCCCAGGGATTATTGAGCAGAAAATGGTCAATTTTCCAGCACAGAGTTATCTGAAACAGCTTTTTAATTGGGGGTTCCCGAGGCCGCACTGCCTGTCCCCTGCTCCCCGGGATTATTGAGCAGTAAATAGTTCACTCTATGCCGCACAGAGATCTCTGAAACAGCTTTTTAATTGGGGCTCCCACGGACACACCCCCTGTCCCCTGCTCCCAGGGATTATTGAGCAGTAAATGGTTAACTATATACAGCACAGAGGTCTCTGAAGCAGCTTCTTAATTGGGGTCTCCCGAGTCCACACTGCCTGTCCCCTGCTCCCAGGGATTATTGTGCAGTAAATGGTTAACTATATACAGCACAGTGGTCTCTGAAACAGCTTTTCAATTGGGAGCTCCCGGACCACACTGTCTGTTCCCTGCTCCCAGGGACTATTGAGCAGTAAATGGTGAACTATATACAGCACAGAGGTCCATGACACAGCTTCTTAATTGGGGGCTCCCGATGCCACACTGCCTGTCCCCTGCTCCCAGGGATTATTGAGCAGTAAATGGTTAACTATATACAGAAGAGAGGTCTCTGAAACAGCTTTTTTATTGGGGGCTCCGGGGGCCACACTGCCTGTCTCCTGCTCCCAGTGATTATTGAGCAGTATGTTGGTTAACTATAGGCAGCACAGAGGTCTCTGAAACAGCTTTTTAATAGGGGGCTCCCGAGGCCACACTGCCTGTCCCCTGCTCCCAGAGATTATTGAGCAGTAAATGGTTAACTATGTACAGCACAGAGGTCTCTGAAACAGCTTTTTAATTGGGGTCTCCCGAGTCCACACTGCCTGTCCCCTGCTCCCAGGGATAATTGAGCGGTAAATGGTTAACTATATACAGGCACAGAGGTCTCTGAAATAGCTTTTTAATTAGGTGCACCCGGACCACACTGCCTGTCCCGTGCTCCCAGGGATTATTGATAAGTAAATGGTTAACAATATACAGCACAGGGGTCTCTGACACAGCTTTTGAATTGGGGGCTCCCGAGGCCACACTGCCTGTCCCCTGCTCCCAGAGATTATTGAGCAGTAAATGGTGAACTATATACAGTACAGAGGTCTCTGAAACAGCTTTTTAATTGGGGTCTCCCGGACCACACTGCCTGACCCCTGCTCCCAGGGATTATTGAGAAGTAAATGGTTAACTAGATACAGCACAGAGGTCTCTGTCACAGCTTTTTAATTGGGGGCTCCCGAGGCCACACTGCCGGTCCCCTGCTCGCAGGGATTATTGAGCAGTAAATGGTTAACTATATACAGCACAGAGGTCTCAGAAACAGCTTTTTAATTGGGGTCTCCCACATCACACTGCCTGACCCCAGCTCCCAGGGATTATTGAGCAGCAAATGGTTAACTAGATGCAGCAAAGAGGTCTCTGAAAGATCTTTTTAATTGGGGGCTCCCAGATCACACTGCCTGACCCCAGCTCCCAGGGATTATTGAGCAGTAAATGGTTAACTATATTTAGCACAGAGGTCTCTGAAACAGCTTTTAAATTGGGGGCTCCCGAGGTCATACTGCCTGTCCCCTGCTCCCCGGGATTATTGAGCAGAAAAGAGTTGACTATAGACAGCACAGAGATCTCTGAAACAGCTTTTTAATTGGGGGCTCCCGAGGCCACATCCCCTGTCCCCTGCTCCCAGGGATTATTGATCAGTAAATGGTTAACTATATACAGCACAGAGGTCTCTGAAAGAGCTTTTTAATTGGGGGCTCCCGAGGCCACACTGCCTGACACTGCTCCCAGTTTTTATTGAGCAGTAAATGGTGAACTATATACAGTACAGAGGTCTTTGAAACAGATTTTGAATCGGGGGCTCCCGGACCACACTGCCTGTCCCCTGCTCCCCGGGATTATTGAGCAGAAAAGAGTTGACTATAGACAGCACAGATATCTCTGAAACAGCTTTTTAATTGGGGACTCCAGAGGCCACACTGCCTGTCTCCTGTTCCAAGGGATTATTGAGCAGTAAATGGTTAACTATATACAGCACAGAAGTCTCGGAAACAGCTTTTTAATTGGGGGCTCCCGAGGCCACACTGCCTGTCCACTGCTCGCAGAGATTATTGAGCAGTAAATGGTTAACTATATACAGCACAGAAGTCTCGGAAACAGCTTTTTAATTGGGGGCTCCCGAGGCCACACTGCCTGTCCACTGCTCCCAGAGATTATTGAGCAGTAAATGGTTAACTATATACAGCACAGATGTCACTGAAACAGCTTTTTATTTGGGGGCTCCCGAGGCCACACTGCCTGTCCCCTGCTCCCAGGGATTATTGAGCAGTAAATGGCTAACTATATACAGCTCAGATGTCTCGGAAACAGCTTTTTAATTGGGGGCTCCCGAGGCCACGCTGCCTGTCCACTGCTCCCAGAGATTATTGAGAAGTAAATGTTTAACCATATACAGCACAGAGGTCTCTGAAACAGCTTTTTAATTGGGGGCTCCCGAGGCCACACTGCCTGTCCCCTGCTCCCAGGGATTATGGAGAAGTAAATGTTTAACTATATACAGCACAGAGGTCTCTGAAACAGCTTTTTAATTGGGGGCTCCCGAGGCCACACTGCCTGACCCCTGCTCCCAGGGATTATTGAGAAGTAAATGGTTAACTATCTACAGCACAGAGGTCTCTGAAACAGCTTTTTATTTGGGTGCTCCGTAGGCCAAACCCCCTGTCCCCTGCTCCGAGGGATAATTGAGAGGAAGCAAATAGTTAACTACAGGCAGACACAGAGGTCACTGAAACTGCTATTTAATGGGGGCCTCCCGAGGCCACACTACCTGTCCCCTGCTCCCAGGGATTATTGAGCAGTAAATGGTTTCCTATATACAGCACAGAGGTCTCTGAAACAGCTTTTTAATTGGGGGCTCCCAAGGCCACACCCCGTGACCCCTGCTCCGAGGGATAATTGAGAGGAAGCAAATGGTTAACTACAGGCAGACACAGAGGTCTCTGAAACTGCTTTTTAATGGGGGACTCCCGAGTCCACACTGCCTGTTCCCTGCTCCCCGGGATTATTGAGAAGTAAATGGTTAACTATATACAGCACACAGTTCTCTGAAACAGCTTTTTAATTGGGGACTCCCGAGGCCACACTGACTGTCCCCTGCTCCCAGGGATTATTGAGCAGAAAATGGTCAACTTTCCAGCACAGAGGTCTCTGAAACAGCTTTTTAATAGGGGGCTCCCGAGGCCACACTGCCTGAACCCAGCTCCCAGAGATTATTGAGCAGGAAATGGTAAACTAAATACAGCACAGATGTCTCTGAAACAGCTTTTTAACTGGGGACTCCCGGGGCCACACTGCCTGTCCCCTGCTCCCAGGGATTATTTAGCAGTAAATAGTTAACTATATACAGCACAGATGTCTCGGAAACAGCTTTTTAATTGGGGGATCCCGAGGCCACACTGCCTGTCCACTGCTCCCAGAGATTATTGAGCAGTAAATAGTTAACTATATACAGCACAGAGGTCACTGAAACAACTTTTTAATTGGGGGCACCCGAGGCCACACTGCCTGTACCCTGCTCCCAGGGATTATTGAGCAGTAAATGGTTAACTATATACATCACAGAAGTCTCGGAAACAGCTTTTTAATTGAGGGCTCCCGAGGCCACACTGCCAATCCACTGCTCCCAGAGATTATTGAGCAATAATTGGTTAACTATATACAGCACAGAGGTCACTGAAACAGCTTTGTAATTGGGGGCACCCGAGGCCACACTGCCTTTCCCCTGCTCCCAGGGATTATGGAGCAGTAAATGGTTAACTATATGCAGCACAGAGGTCTCTGAAAAAGCTTTTTA
This sequence comes from Scyliorhinus torazame, assembly GCF_047496885.1. Lineage (NCBI taxonomy): Eukaryota > Metazoa > Chordata > Chondrichthyes > Carcharhiniformes > Scyliorhinidae > Scyliorhinus > Scyliorhinus torazame. Next base: position 134,202,883 of record NC_092726.1, on the reverse strand, counting down.
ATAGGGGGATCCCAAGGCCACACTGCCTGTTCCCTGCTCCCAGAGATTATTTTGCAGTAAATGGTTAACTATATACAGCACAGAGTTCTCTGAAACAGCTTTTTAATTGGGGACTCCCGAGGCCACATTGCCTGTCCCCTGCTCCCAGGGATTATTGAGCAGTAAATGGTTAACTATATACAGTTCGGAGGTCTCTGAAACAGCTTTTTAATTGGGGACTCCCGAGGACACACTGCCTGACCCCTGCTCCCAGGGATTATTGAACAGTAAATGGTTAACTATATACAGCACAGAAGTCTCGGAAACAGCTTTTTAATTGGGGGCTCCAGTGGCCACATTGCCTGTCCACTGCTCCCAGAGATTATTGAGCAGTAAATGGTTAACTATATACAGCACAGAGGTCACTGAAACAGCTTTTTAGTTGGGGACTCCCGAGGCCCCATTGCCTGTCCCCTGCTCCCAGGGATTATTGATCAGTATATGGTTAAATATATACAGCACAAAAGTCTCGGAAACAGCATTTTAATTGGGGTTCCCGAGGCCACACTGCCTGTCCACTGCTCCCAGAGATTATTGAGCAGTAAATGGTTAACTATATATAGCACAGATGTTACTGAAACAGCTTTTTAATTGGGGGCACCCGAGGCAACACTGCCTGTCCCCTGCTCCCAGGGATTATTGCGCAGGAAATGGTTAACCATATACAGCACAGAGGTCTCTGAAACAGCTTTTTAATTGGGGGCTCCCGAGGCCACATTGCCTGTCCACCTCTCCCAGACATTATTTTGCAGTAAATGGTTAACTATATACAGCACAGAGGTCTCTGAAACAGCTTTTTAATTGGGGATTCCCGAGGCAACACTGCCTGTCCCCTGCTCCCAGGGATTATTGAGAAGTAAATGGTTAACTATATACAGCACGGAGGTCTCTGAAACTGCTTTTTAATTGGGGACTCCCGAGGCCACACTGCCTGTCCCCTACTGCCAGGGATTATTGAGCAGTAAATGGTTAACTATATACAGCACAGAAGTCTCGGAAACAGCTTTTTAATTGGGGGTTCCAGAGACTACACTGCCTGTCCCATGACCCAGGGATTATTGAGCAGAAAATGGTCAACTTTCCAGCACAGAGTTATCTGAAACAGCTTTTTAATTGGGGGTTCACGAGGCCACACTGCCTGTCCACTGCTCCCAGAGATTATTGAGCAGTAAATAGCTGACTATATTCCGCACAGAGATCTCTGAAACAGCTTTTTAATTGGGGCTCCCGAGGCCACACCCCCTGTCCCCTGCTCCCAGGGATTATTGAGCAGTAAATGGTTAACTATATACGGAAGAGAGGTCTCTGAAACAGCTTTTTACTTGAGGGCTACCGAGGCCACACTGCCTGTCTCCTGCTCCCAGGGATTATTAAGCAGTAATTGGTTAACTATATACAGCACAGTGGTCTCTGAAACAGCTTTTTTATTGGGGGCTCCCGAGGTCACACTGTCTGTCTCCTGCTCCCCGGGATTGTTGAGCAGTGCATAGTTGACTATAGACAGCACAGAGATCTCTGAAACAGCTTTTTATTTGAGGGCTCCCGAGGCCACACCCCCTGTCCCCTGCTCCCAGGGATTGTTGTGCAGTAAATGGTTAACTATATACGGAAGAGAGGTCTCTGAAACAGCTTTTTACTTGAGGGCTACCGAGGCCACACTGCCTGTCTCCTGCTCCCAGGGATTATTAAGCAGTAATTGGTTAACTATATACAGCACAGTGGTCTCTGAAACAGCGTTTTAATTGGGGGCTCCCGAGGTCACACTGCCTGTCTCCTGCTCCCCGGGATTGTTGAGCAGTGCATAGTTGACTATAGACAGCACAGAGATCTCTGAAACAGCTTTTTAATTGAGGGCTCCCGAGGCCACACCCCCTGTCCCCTGCTCCCAGGGATTATTGAGCAGTAAATGGTGAACTATATACAGCGCAGTGGTCTCTGAAACAGCTTTTTAATTGGGAGCTCCCGGACCACATTGTCTGTTCCCTGCTCCCAGAGACTATTGAGCAGTAAATGCTTAACTATATACAGCACAGTGGTCTCTGAAACATCTTTTTAATTGGGAGCTCCCGGACCACACTGTCTGTTCCCTGCTCCCAGGGATTATTGTGCAGTAAATGGTTAACTATATACAGCGCAGTGGTCTCTGAAACAGCTTTTTAATTGGGGGCTTCCGAGCCCACACTGCCAGTCCCCTGCTCCCAGTTTTTATTGAGAAGTAAATGGTTAACAATGTACAGCACAGAGGTCTCTGAGACAGCGTGTTACTTGGGGGCTCCCGATGCCACACTTCCTGTCCCCTGCTCCCATTGATTATTGAGCAGTAAATGGTTAACTATATACAGAAGAGAGGTCACTGAAACAGCTTTTTAATTGGGGGCTCCGGAGGCCACACTGCCTGTCTCCTGCTCCCAGGGATTATTGAGCAGTAAATGCTTAAATATATACAGCACAGTGGTCTCTGAAACAGCTTTTTAATTGGGAGCTCCCGGACCACACTGTCTGTTCCCTGCTCCCAGGGACTATTGAGCAGTAAATGCTGAACTATATACAGCACAGAGGTTTCTGAAACAGCTTTTTAATTGGGGACTCCCGAGGCCACACTGCCTGTCCACTGCTTCCAGGGATATTAGAGCAGTAAATGGTTAACTATATACAGCACAGAGGTCTCTGAAACAGATTTTTAATTGGGGTCTCCCGAGGCCACACTGCCTGTCCCCTACTACCAGGGATTATTGAGCAGTAAATGGTTAACTATATACAGCACAGAAGTCTCGGAAACAGCTTTTTAATTGGGGGTTCCAGAGACCACGCTGCCTGTCCCCTGCTCCCAGGGATTATTGAGCAGAAAATGGTCAATTTTCCAGCACAGAGTTATCTGAAACAGCTTTTTAATTGGGGGTTCCCGAGGCCGCACTGCCTGTCCCCTGCTCCCCGGGATTATTGAGCAGTAAATAGTTCACTATATGCCGCACAGAGATCTCTGAAACAGCTTTTTAATTGGGGCTCCCACGGTCACACCCCCTGTCCCCTGCTCCCAGGGATTATTGAGCAGTAAATGGTTAACTATATACAGCACAGAGGTCTCTGAAGCAGCTTCTTAATTGGGGTCTCCCGAGTCCACACTGCCTGTCCCCTGCTCCCAGGGATTATTGTGCAGTAAATGGTTAACTATATACAGCACAGTGGTCTCTGAAACAGCTTTTTAATTGGGAGCTCCCGGACCACACTGTCTGTTCCCTGCTCCCAGGGACTATTGAGCAGTAAATGGTGAACTATATACAGCACAGTGGTCTCTGAAACAGCTTTTTAATTGGGAGCTCCCGGACCACACTGTCTGTTCCCTGCTCCCAGGGACTATTGAGCAGTAAATGGTGAACTATATACAGCACAGAGGTCCCTGACACAGCTTTTTAATTGGGGGCTTCCGAGCCCACACTGCCAGTCCCCTGCTCCCAGTTTTTATTGAGAAGCAAATGGTTTACAATGTACAGCACAGAGGTCTCTGAAACAGCGTGTTACTTGGGGGCTCCCGATGCCACACTGCCTGTCCCCTGCTCCCAGGGATTATTGAGCAGTAAATGGTTAACTATATACAGAAGAGAGGTCTCTGAAACAGCTTTTTTATTGGGGGCTCCGGAGGCCACACTGCCTGTCTCCTGCTCCCAGTGATTATTGAGCAGTATGTTGGTTAACTATAGGCAGCACAGAGGTCTCTGAAACAGCTTTTTAATAGGGGGCTCCCGAGGCCACACTGCCTGTCCCCTGCTCCCAGAGATTATTGAGCAGTAAATGGTTAACTATGTACAGCACAGAGGTCTCTGAAACAGCTTTTTAATTGGGGTCTCCCCAGTCCACACTGCCTGTCCCCTGCTCCCAGGGATAATTGAGCGGTAAATGGTTAACTATATACAGGCACAGAGGTCTCTGAAATAGCTTTTTAATTGGGTGCACCCGGACCACACTGCCTGTCCCGTGCTCCCAGGGATTATTGATAAGTAAATGGTTAACAATATACAGCACAGGGGTCTCTGACACAGCTTTTGAATTGGGGGCTCCCGAGGCCACACTGCCTGACACTGCTCCCAGTTTTTATTGAGCAGTAAATGGTGAACTATATACAGTACAGAGGTCTCTGAAACAGCTTTTGAATCGGGGGCTCCCGGACCACACTGCCTGACCCCTGCTCCCAGGGATTATTGAGAAGTAAATGGTTAACTAGATACAGTACAGAGGTCTCTGTCACAGCTTTTTAATTGGGGGCTCCCGAGGCCACACTGCCGGTCCCCTGCTCGCAGGGATTATTGAGCAGTAAATGGTTAACTATATACAGCACAGAGGTCTCAGAAACAGCTTTTTAATTGGGGGCTCCCACATCACACTGCCTGACCCCAGCTCCCAGGGATTATTGAGCAGCAAATGTTTAACGATATGCAGCAAAGAGGTCTCTGAAAGATCTTTTTAATTGGGGGCTCCCAGATCACACTGCCTGACCCCAGCTCCCAGGGATTATTGAGCAGTAAATGGTTAACTATATTTAGCACAGAGGTCTCTGAAACAGCTTTTAAATTGGGGGCTCCCGAGGTCATACTGCCTGTCCCCTGCTCCCCGGGATTATTGAGCAGAAAAGAGTTGACTATAGACAGCACAGAGATCTCTGAAACAGCTTTTTAATTGGGGGCTCCCGAGGCCACATCCCCTGTCCCCTGCTCCCAGGGATTATTGATCAGTAGATGGTTAACTATATACAGCACAGAGGTCTCTGAAAGAGCTTTTTAATTGGGGGCTCCCGAGGCCACACTGCCTGACACTGCTCCCAGTTTTTATTGAGCAGTAAATGGTGAACTATATACAGTACAGAGGTCTTTGAAACAGCTTTTGAATCGAGGGCTCCCGGACCACACTGCCTGTCCCCTGCTCCCCGGGATTATTGAGCAGAAAAGAGTTGACTATAGACAGCACAGAGATCTCTGAAACAGCTTTTTAATTGGGGACTCCCGAGGCCACACTGCCTGTCTCCTGCTCCCAGGGATTATTGAGCAGTAAATGGTTAACTATATACAGCACAGAAGTCTCGGAAACAGCTTTTTAATTGGGGGCTCCCGAGGCCACACTGCCTGTCCACTGCTCCCAGAGATTATTGAGCAGTAAATGGTTAACTATATACAGCACAGATGTCACTGAAACAGCTTTTTATTTGGGGGCTCCCGAGGCCACACTGCCTGTCCCCTGCTCCCAGGGATTATTGAGCAGTAAATGGCTAACTATATACAGCACAGATGTCTCGGAAACAGCTTTTTAATTGGGGGCTCCCGAGGCCACGCTGCCTGTCCACTGCTCCCAGAGATTATTGAGCAGTAAATGTTTAACCATATACAGCACAGAGGTCTCTGAAACAGCTTTTTAATTGGGGGCTCCCGAGGCCACACTGCCTGTCCCCTGCTCCCAGGGATTATGGAGAAGTAAATGGTTAACTATATACAGCACAGAGGTCTCTGAAACAGCTTTTTAATTGGGGGCTCCCGAGGCCACACTGCCTGTCCCCTGCTCCCAGGGATTACGGAGAAGTAAAGGGTTAACTATATATAGCACAGAGGTCCATGAAACAGCTTTTTAATTGGAGGCTCCCGGATCACACTGCCTGACCCCTGCTCCCAGGGATTATTGAGCAGTAAATGGTTAACTATATACAGCACAGAGGTCTGTGAAGCAGCTTTTTAATTGGGGGCTCGCGGTCCGCACTGCCTGTCCCCTGCTCCAAGGGATTATTGAGAAGTAAATGGTTAACTATATACAGCACAGAGGTCTCTGAAACAGCTTTTTATTTGGGGGCTCCGTAGGCCAAACCCCCTGTCCCCTGCTCCGAGGGATAATTGAGAGGAAGCAAATAGTTAACTACAGGCAGACACAGAGGTCACTGAAACTGCTATTTAATGGGGGCCTCCCGAGGCCACACTACCTGTCCCCTGCTCCCAGGGATTATTGAGCAGTAAATGGTTAACTATATACATCACAGAATTCTCGGAAACAGCTTTTTAATTGAGGGCTCCCGAGGCCACACTGCCTATCCACTGCTCCCAGAGATTATTGAGCAATAAATGGTTAACTATATACAGCACAGAGGTCACTGAAACAGCTTTGTAATTGGGGGCACCCGAGGCCACACTGCCTTTCCCCTGCTCCCAGGGATTATGGAGAAGTAAATGGTTAACTATATGCAGCACAGAGGTCTCTGAAAAAGCTTTTTAATAGGGGGATCCCAAGGCCACACTGCCTGTTCCCTGCTCCCAGAGATTATTTTGCAGGAAATGGTTAACTATATACAGAACAGAGTTCTCTGAAACAGCTTTTTAATTGGGGACTCCCGAGGCCACATTGCCTGTCCCCTGCTCCCAGGGATTATTGAGCAGTAAATGGTTAACTATATACAGTTCGGAGGTCTCTGAAACAGCTTTTTAATTGGGGACTCCCGAGGCCACACTGCCTGTCCCCTGCTCCCAGGGATTATTGAACAGTAAATGGTTAACTATATACAGCACAGAAGTCTCGGAAACAGCTTTTTAATTGGGGGTCCAGAGACCTCACTGCCTGTCCCCTGCTCCCAGGGATTATTGAGCAGAAAATGTTCAACTTTCCAGCACAGAGTTCTCTGAAACAGCTTTTTAATTGGCGGCTCCAGAGGCCACATTGCCTGTCCACTGCTCCCAGAGATTATTGAGCAGTAAATGGTTAACTATATACAGCACAGAGGTCACTGAAACAGCTTTTTAGTTGGGGACTCCCGAGGCACCATTGCCTGTCCCCTGCTCCCAGGGATTATTGATCAGTAAATGGTTAAATATATACAGCACAAAAGTCTCGGAAACAGCATTTTAATTGGGGTTCCCGAGGCCACACTGCCTGTCCACTGCTCCCAGAGATTATTGAGCAGTAAATGGTTAACTATATACAGCACAGATGTGACTGAAACAGCTTTTTAATTGTGGGCACCCGAGGCAACACTGCCTGTCCCCTGCTCCCAGGGATTATTGCGCAGGAAATGGTTAACCATATACAGCACAGAGGTCTCTGAAACAGCTTTTTAATTGGGACCTCCCGAGACCACATTGCCTGTCCACCTCTCCCAGACATTATTTTGCAGTAAATGGTTAACTATATACAGCACAGAGGTCTCTGAAACAGCTTTTTAATTGGGGATTCCCGAGGCAACACTGCCTGTCCCCTGCTCCCAGGGATTATTGAGAAGTAAATGGTTAACTATATACAGCACGGAGGTCTCTGAAACAGCTTTTTAATTGGGGACTCCCGAGGCCACACTGCCTGGCCCCTGCTCCCAGGGATTGGAGAGCAGTAAATGTTTAACTATATACAGCACAGAGGTCTCTGAAACAGCTTTTTAATTGGGGTCTCCCGAGGCCACACTGCCTGTCCCCTACTGCTAGGGATTCTTGAGCAGTAAATGGTTAACTATATACAGCACAGAAGTCTCGGAAACAGCTTTTTAATTGGGGGTTCCAGAGACTACACTGCCTGTCCCATGATCCAGGGATTATTGAGCAGAAAATGGTCAACTTTCCAGCACAGAGTTATCTGAAACAGCTTTTTAATTGGGGGTTCCCGAGGCCACACTGCCTGTCCACTGCTCCCAGAGATTATTGAGCAGTAAATAGCTGACTATATTCCGCACAGAGATCTCTGAAACAGCTTTTTAATTGGGGCTCCCGAGGCCACACCCCCTGTCCCCTGCTCCCAGGGATTATTGAGCAGTAAATGGTTAACTATATACAGCACAGAGGTCTCTGTAACAGCTTCTTAATTGGGGTCTCCCGAGTCCACACTGCCTGTTCCCTGCTCCCAGGGATTATTCAGCAGTAAATGGTTAACTACATACGGAAGAGAGGTCTCTGAAACAGCTTTTTACTTGAGGGCTACCGAGGCCACACTGCCTGTCTCCTGCTCCCAGGGATTATTAAGCAGTAATTGGTTAACTATATAAAGCACAGTGGTCTCTGAAACAGATTTTTAATTGGGGGCTCCCGAGGTCACACTGCCTGTCTCCTGCTCCCCTGGATTGTTGAGCAGTGCATAGTTGACTATAGACAGCACAGAGATCTCTGAAACAGCTTTTTATTTGAGGGCTCCGAGGCCACACCCCCTGTCCCCTGCTCCCAGGGATTGTTGTGCAGTAAATGGTTAACTATATACAGCGCAGTGGTCTCTGAAGCAGCTTTTTAATTGGGAGCTCCCGGACCACATTGTCTGTTCCCTGCTCCCAGGGACTATTGAGCAGTAAATGCTGAACTATATACAGCACAGAGGTCCCTGACACAGCTTTTTAATTGGGGGCTCCCGAGCCCACACTGCCAGTCCCCTGCTCCCAGTTTTTATTGAGAAGTAAATGGTTAACAATGTACAGCACAGAGGTCTCTGAAACACCGTGTTACTTGGGGGCTCCCGATGCCACACTTCCTGTATCTGCTCCCAGGGATTATTGAGCAGTAAATGGTTAACTATATACAGAAGAGATGTCTCTGAAACAGCTTTTTAATTGGGGGCTCCGGAGGCCACACTGCCTGTCTCCTGCTCCCAGGGATTATTGAGCAGTAAATGCTTAACTATATACAGCACAGTGGTCTCTGAAACAGCTTTTTAATTGGGAGCTCCCGGACCACACTGTCTGTTCCCTGCTCCCAGGGACTATTGAGCAGTAAATGGTGAACTATATACAGCACAGAGGTCCCTGACACAGCTTTTTAATTGGGGGCTTCCGAGCCCACACTGTCAGTCCCCTGCTCCCAGTTTTTATTGAGAAGTAAATGGTTAACAATGTACAGCACAGAGGTCTCTGAAACAGCGTGTTACTTGGGGGCTCCCGATGCCACACTTCCTGTCCCCTGCTCCCAGGGATTATTGAGCAGTAAATGGTTAACTATATACAGAAGAGAGGTCACTGAAACAGCTTTTTAATTGGGGGCTCCGGAGGCCACACTGCCTGTCTCCTGCTCATAGGGATTATTGAGCAGTAAATGCTTAAATATATACAGCACAGTGGTCTCTGAAACAGCTTTTTAATTGGGAGCTCCCGGACCACACTGTCTGTTCCTTGCTCCCAGGGACTATTGAGCAGTAAATGGTGAACTATATACAGCACAGAGGTTTCTGAAACAGCTTTTTAATTGGGGACTACCGAGGCCTCACTGCCTGTCCACTGCTTCCAGGGATATTAGAGTAGTAAATGGTTAACTATATACAGCACAGAGGTCTCTGAAACAGATTTTTAATTGGGGTCTCCCGAGGCCACACTGCCTGTCCCCTACTACCAGGGATTATTGAGCAGTAAATGGTTAACTATATACAGCACAGAAGTCTCGGAAACAGCTTTTTAATTGGGGGTTCCAGAGACCACACTGCCTGTCCCCTGCTCCCAGGGATTATTGAGCAGAAAATGGTCAACTTTCCAGCACAGAGTAATCTGAAACAGCTTTTTAATTGGGGGGTTCCCGAGGCCGCACTGCCTGTCCCCTGCTCCCCGGGATTATTGAGCAGTAAATAGTTCACTATATGCCGCACAGAGATCTCTGAAACAGCTTTTTAATTGGGGCTCCCACGGCCACACCCCCTGTCCCCTGCTCCCAGGGATTATTGAGCAGTAAATGGTTAACTATATACAGCGCAGAGGTCTCTGAAGCAGCTTCTTAATTGGGGTCTCCCGAGTCCACACTGCCTGTCCCCTGCTCCCAGGGATTATTGAGCAGTAAATGGTTAACTATATACAGAAGAGAGGTCTCTGAAACATCTTTTTAATTGGGGGCTCCCGAGGCCACACTGCCTGTCTACTGCTCCCAGGGATTATTGAGCAGTAAATGGTTAATTATATACAGAAGAGAGGTCTCTGAAACTGCTTTTTTCTTGGGGGCTACCGAGGCCCCACTGCCTGTCTCCTGCTCCCAGGGATTATTAAGCAGTAATTGGTTAACTATATACAGCACAGTGGTCTCTGAAACAGCTTTTTAATTGGGGGCTCGCGAGGTCACACTGCCTGTCCCCTGCTCCCCGGGATTGTTGAGCAGTAAGTAGTTGACTATAGACAGCACAGAGATCTCTGAAACAGCTTTTTAATTGGGGGCTCCCGAGGCCACACCCCCTGTCCCCTGCTCCCAGGGATTATTGTGCAGTAAATGGTTAACTATATACAGCACAGTGGTCTCTGAAACAGCTTTTTAATTGGGAGCTCCCGGACCACACTGTCTGTTCCCTGCTCCCAGGGAATATTGAGCAGTAAATGGTGAACTATATACAGCAAAGAGGTCCCTGACACAGCTTTTTAATTGGGGGCTTCCGAGCCCATACTGCCAGTCCCCTGCTCCCAGTTTTTATTGAGAAGCAAATGGTTAACAATGTACAGCACAGAGGTCTCTGAAACAGCGTGTTACTTGGTGGCTCACGATGCCATACTGCCAGTCCCCTGCTCCCAGTTTTTATTGAGAAGCAAATGGTTAACAATGTACAGCACAGAGGTCTCTGAAACAGCGTGTTACTTGGGGGCTCACGATGCCACACTGCCTGTCCCCTGCTCCCAGGGATTATTGAGCAGTAAATGGTTAACTATATACAGAAGAGAGGTCTCTGAAATAGCTTTTTTATTGGGGGCTCCGGAGGCCACACTGCCTGTCTCCTGCTCCCAGTGATTATTGAGCAGTAAATGCTTAACTACATACAGCACAGTGGTCTCTGAAACAGCTTTTTAATTGGGAGCTCCCGGACCACACTGTCTGTTCCCACTCCCAGGGACTATTGAGCAGTAAATGGTTAATTATATACAGCACAGAGGTCACTGAAACATCTTTTTAATTTGGGACTCACGAGGCCACACTGCCTGTCCCCTGCTCCCAGGGATTATTGAGCAGGAAATGGTTAACTACATACAGCACAGAAGTCTCGGAAACAGCTTTTTAATTGGGGGTTCCAGAGACCACACTGCCTGTCCCCTGCTTCCAGGCATTATTGAGCAGAAAATGGTCAACTATATACAGCAAAGAGGTCACTGAAACAGCTTTTTAATGGTGGGCTCCCGAGGCCACAATGCCTGTCCCCTGCTCCCAGGGATTATTGAGCAGTATGTTGGTTAACTATAGGCAGCACAGAGGTCTCTGAAACAGCTTTTTAGTTGGGGACTCCCGAGGCACCATTGCCTGTCCCCTGCTCCCAGGGATTATTGATCAGTAAATGGTTAAATATATACAGCACAAAAGTCTCGGAAACAGCATTTTAATTGGGGTTCCCGAGGCCACACTGCCTGTCCACTGCTCCCAGAGATTATTGAGCAGTAAATGGTTAACTATATACAGCACAGATGTTACTGAAACAGCTTTTTAATTGTGGGCACCCGAGGCAACACTGCCTGTCCCCTGCTCCCAGGGATTATTGCGCAGGAAATGGTTAACCATATACAGCACAGAGGTCTCTGAAACAGCTTTTTAATTGGGACCTCCCGAGACCACATTGCCTGTCCACCTCTCCCAGACATTATTTTGCAGTAAATGGTTAACTATATACAGCACAGAGGTCTCTGAAACAGCTTTTTAATTGGGGATTCCCGAGGCAACACTGCCTGTCCCCTGCTCCCAGGGATTATTGAGAAGTAAATGGTTAACTATATACAGCACGGAGGTCTCTGAAACAGCTTTTTAATTGGGGACTCCCGAGGCCACACTGCCTGGCCCCTGCTCCCAGGGATTGGAGAGCAGTAAATGTTTAACTATATACAGCACAGAGGTCTCTGAAACAGCTTTTTAATTGGGGTCTCCCGAGGCCACACTGCCTGTCCCCTACTGCTAGGGATTATTGAGCAGTAAATGGTTAACTATATACAGCACAGAAGTCTCGGAAACAGCTTTTTAATTGGGGGTTCCAGAGACTACACTGCCTGTCCCATGATCCAGGGATTATTGAGCAGAAAATGGTCAACTTTCCAGCACAGAGTTATCTGAAACAGCTTTTTAATTGGGGGTTCCCGAGGCCACACTGCCTGTCCACTGCTACCAGAGATTATTGAGCAGTAAATAGCTGACTATATTCCGCACAGAGATCTCTGAAACAGCTTTTTAATTGGGGCTCCCGAGGCCACACCCCCTGTCCCCTGCTCCCAGGGATTATTGAGCAGTAAATGGTTAACTATATACAGCACAGAGGTCTCTGTAACAGCTTCTTAATTGGGGTCTCCCGAGTCCACACTGCCTGTTCCCTGCTCCCAGGGATTATTCAGCAGTAAATGGTTAACTACATACGGAAGAGAGGTCTCTGAAACAGCTTTTTACTTGAGGGCTACCGAGGCCACACTGCCTGTCTCCTGCTCCCAGGGATTATTAAGCAGTAATTGGTTAACTATATAAAGCACAGTGGTCTCTGAAACAGATTTTTAATTGGGGGCTCCCGAGGTCACACTGCCTGTCTCCTGCTCCCCGGGATTGTTGAGCAGTGCATAGTTGACTATAGACAGCACAGAGATCTCTGAAACAGCTTTTTATTTGAGGGCTCCGAGGCCACAACCCCTGTCCCCTGCTCCCAGGGATTGTTGTGCAGTAAATGGTTAACTATATACAGCGCAGTGGTCTCTGAAGCAGCTTTTTAATTGGGAGCTCCCGGACCACATTGTCTGTTCCCTGCTCCCAGGGACTATTGAGCAGTAAATGCTGAACTATATACAGCACAGAGGTCCCTGACACAGCTTTTTAATTGGGGGCTCCCGAGCCCACACTGCCAGTCCCCTGCTCCCAGTTTTTATTGAGAAGTAAATGGTTAACAATGTACAGCACAGAGGTCTCTGAAACACCGTGTTACTTGGGGGCTCCCGATGCCACACTTCCTGTATCTGCTCCCAGGGATTATTGAGCAGTAAATGGTTAACTATATACAGAAGAGATGTCTCTGAAACAGCTTTTTAATTGGGGGCTCCGGAGGCCACACTGCCTGTCTCCTGCTCCCAGGGATTATTGAGCAGTAAATGCTTAACTATATACAGCACAGTGGTCTCTGAAACAGCTTTTTAATTGGGAGCTCCCGGACCACACTGTCTGTTCCCTGCTCCCAGGGACTATTGAGCAGTAAATGGTGAACTATATACAGCACAGAGGTCCCTGACACAGCTTTTTAATTGGGGGCTTCCGAGCCCACACTGTCAGTCCCCTGCTCCCAGTTTTTATTGAGAAGTAAATGGTTAACAATGTACAGCACAGAGGTCTCTGAAACAGCGTGTTACTTGGGGGCTCCCGATGCCACACTTCCTGTCCCCTGCTCCCAGGGATTATTGAGCAGTAAATGGTTAACTATATACAGAAGAGAGGTCACTGAAACAGCTTTTTAATTGGGGGCTCCGGAGGCCACACTGCCTGTCTCCTGCTCATAGGGATTATTGAGCAGTAAATGCTTAAATATATACAGCACAGTGGTCTCTGAAACAGCTTTTTAATTGGGAGCTCCCGGACCACACTGTCTGTTCCTTGCTCCCAGGGACTATTGAGCAGTAAATGGTGAACTATATACAGCACAGAGGTTTCTGAAACAGCTTTTTAATTGGGGACTACCGAGGCCTCACTGCCTGTCCACTGCTTCCAGGGATATTAGAGTAGTAAATGGTTAACTATATACAGCACAGAGGTCTCTGAAACAGATTTTTAATTGGGGTCTCCCGAGGCCACACTGCCTGTCCCCTACTACCAGGGATTATTGAGCAGTAAATGGTTAACTATATACAGCACAGAAGTCTCGGAAACAGCTTTTTAATTGGGGGTTCCAGAGACCACACTGCCTGTCCCCTGCTCCCAGGGATTATTGAGCAGAAAATGGTCAACTTTCCAGCACAGAGTAATCTGAAACAGCTTTTTAATTGGGGGTTCCCGAGGCCACACTGCCTGTCCACTGCTCCCAGAGATTATTGAGCAGTAAATAGCTGACTATATTCCGCACAGAGATCTCTGAAACAGCTTTTTAATTGGGGCTCCCGAGGCCACACCCCCTGTCCCCTGCTCCCAGGGATTATTGAGCAGTAAATGGTTAACTATATACAGCACAGAGGTCTCTGTAACAGCTTCTTAATTGGGGTCTCCCGAGTCCACACTGCCTGTTCCCTGCTCCCAGGGATTATTCAGCAGTAAATGGTTAACTACATACGGAAGAGAGGTCTCTGAAACAGCTTTTTACTTGAGGGCTACCGAGGCCACACTGCCTGTCTCCTGCTCCCAGGGATTATTAAGCAGTAATTGGTTAACTATATAAAGCACAGTGGTCTCTGAAACAGATTTTTAATTGGGGGCTCCCGAGGTCACACTGCCTGTCTCCTGCTCCCCGGGATTGTTGAGCAGTGCATAGTTGACTATAGACAGCACAGAGATCTCTGAAACAGCTTTTTATTTGAGGGCTCCGAGGCCACACCCCCTGTCCCCTGCTCCCAGGGATTGTTGTGCAGTAAATGGTTAACTATATACAGCGCAGTGGTCTCTGAAGCAGCTTTTTAATTGGGAGCTCCCGGACCACATTGTCTGTTCCCTGCTCCCAGGGACTATTGAGCAGTAAATGCTGAACTATATACAGCACAGAGGTCCCTGACACAGCTTTTTAATTGGGGGCTCCCGAGCCCACACTGCCAGTCCCCTGCTCCCAGTTTTTATTGAGAAGTAAATGGTTAACAATGTACAGCACAGAGGTCTCTGAAACACCGTGTTACTTGGGGGCTCCCGATGCCACACTTCCTGTATCTGCTCCCAGGGATTATTGAGCAGTAAATGGTTAACTATATACAGAAGAGATGTCTCTGAAACAGCTTTTTAATTGGGGGCTCCGGAGGCCACACTGCCTGTCTCCTGCTCCCAGGGATTATTGAGCAGTAAATGCTTAACTATATACAGCACAGTGGTCTCTGAAACAGCTTTTTAATTGGGAGCTCCCGGACCACACTGTCTGTTCCCTGCTCCCAGGGACTATTGAGCAGTAAATGGTGAACTATATACAGCACAGAGGTCCCTGACACAGCTTTTTAATTGGGGGCTTCCGAGCCCACACTGTCAGTCCCCTGCTCCCAGTTTTTATTGAGAAGTAAATGGTTAACAATGTACAGCACAGAGGTCTCTGAAACAGCGTGTTACTTGGGGGCTCCCGATGCCACACTTCCTGTCCCCTGCTCCCAGGGATTATTGAGCAGTAAATGGTTAACTATATACAGAAGAGAGGTCACTGAAACAGCTTTTTAATTGGGGGCTCCGGAGGCCACACTGCCTGTCTCCTGCTCATAGGGATTATTGAGCAGTAAATGCTTAAATATATACAGCACAGTGGTCTCTGAAACAGCTTTTTAATTGGGAGCTCCCGGACCACACTGTCTGTTCCTTGCTCCCAGGGACTATTGAGCAGTAAATGGTGAACTATATACAGCACAGAGGTTTCTGAAACAGCTTTTTAATTGGGGACTACCGAGGCCTCACTGCCTGTCCACTGCTTCCAGGGATATTAGAGTAGTAAATGGTTAACTATATACAGCACAGAGGTCTCTGAAACAGATTTTTAATTGGGGTCTCCCGAGGCCACACTGCCTGTCCCCTACTACCAGGGATTATTGAGCAGTAAATGGTTAACTATATACAGCACAGAAGTCTCGGAAACAGCTTTTTAATTGGGGGTTCCAGAGACCACACTGCCTGTCCCCTGCTCCCAGGGATTATTGAGCAGAAAATGGTCAACTTTCCAGCACAGAGTAATCTGAAACAGCTTTTTAATTGGGGGGTTCCCGAGGCCGCACTGCCTGTCCCCTGCTCCCCGGGATTATTGAGCAGTAAATAGTTCACTATATGCCGCACAGAGATCTCTGAAACAGCTTTTTAATTGGGGCTCCCACGGCCACACCCCCTGTCCCCTGCTCCCAGGGATTATTGAGCAGTAAATGGTTAACTATATACAGCGCAGAGGTCTCTGAAGCAGCTTCTTAATTGGGGTCTCCCGAGTCCACACTGCCTGTCCCCTGCTCCCAGGGATTATTGAGCAGTAAATGGTTAACTATATACAGAAGAGAGGTCTCTGAAACATCTTTTTAATTGGGGGCTCCCGAGGCCACACTGCCTGTCTACTGCTCCCAGGGATTATTGAGCAGTAAATGGTTAACTATATACAGAAGAGAGGTCTCTGAAACTGCTTTTTTCTTGGGGGCTACCGAGGCCCCACTGCCTGTCTCCTGCTCCAGGGATTATTAAGCAGTAATTGGTTAACTATATACAGCACAGTGGTCTCTGAAACAGCTTTTTAATTGGGGGCTCGCGAGGTCACACTGCCTGTCCCCTGCTCCCCGGGATTGTTGAGCAGTAAGTAGTTGACTATAGACAGCACAGAGATCTCTGAAACAGCTTTTTAATTGGGGGCTCCCGAGGCCACACCCCCTGTCCCCTGCTCCCAGGGATTATTGTGCAGTAAATGGTTAACTATATACAGCACAGTGGTCTCTAAAACAGCTTTTTAATTGGGAGCTCCCGGACCACACTGTCTGTTCCCTGCTCCCAGGGAATATTGAGCAGTAAATGGTGAACTATATACAGCAAAGAGGTCCCTGACACAGCTTTTTAATTGGGGGCTTCCGAGCCCACACTGCCAGTCCCCTGCTCCCAGTTTTTATTGAGAAGCAAATGGTTAACAATGTACAGCACAGAGGTCTCTGAAACAGCGTGTTACTTGGGGGCTCACGATGCCACACTGCCTGTCCCCTGCTCCCAGGGATTATTGAGCAGTAAATGGTTAACTATATACAGAAGAGAGGTCTCTGAAATAGCTTTTTTATTGGGGGCTCCGGAGGCCACACTGCCTGTCTCCTGCTCCCAGTGATTATTGAGCAGTAAATGCTTAACTACATACAGCACAGTGGTCTCTGAAACAGCTTTTTAATTGGGAGCTCCCGGACCACACTGTCTGTTCCCACTCCCAGGGACTATTGAGCAGTAAATGGTTAATTATATACAGCACAGAGGTCACTGAAACATCTTTTTAATTTGGGACTCACGAGGCCACACTGCCTGTCCCCTGCTCCCAGGGATTATTGAGCAGGAAATGGTTAACTACATACAGCACAGAAGTCTCGGAAACAGCTTTTTAATTGGGGGTTCCAGAGACCACACTGCCTGTCCCCTGCTTCCAGGCATTATTGAGCAGAAAATGGTCAACTATATACAGCAAAGAGGTCACTGAAACAGCTTTTTAATGGTGGGCTCCCGAGGCCACAATGCCTGTCCCCTGCTCCCAGGGATTATTGAGCAGTATGTTGGTTAACTATAGGCAGCACAGAGGTCTCTGAAACAGCTTTTTAATAGGGGGCTCCCGAGGCCACACTGCCTGTCCCCTGCTCCCAGAGATTATTGAGCAGTAAATGGTTAACTATGTACAGCACAGAGGTCTCTGAAACAGCTTTTTAATTGGGGTCTCCCGAGTCCACACTGCCTGTCCCCTGCTCCCAGGGATAATTGAGCGGTAAATGGTTAACTATATACAGGCACAGAGGTCTCTGAAATAGCTTTTTAATTGGGTGCACCCGGACCACACTGCCTGTCCCGTGCTCCCAGGGATTATTGATAAGTAAATGGTTAACAATATACAGCACAGGGGTCTCTGACACAGCTTTTGAATTGGGGGCTCCCGAGGCCACACTGCCTGACACTGCTCCCAGTTTTTATTGAGCAGTAAATGGTGAACTATATACAGTACAGAGGTCTCTGAAACAGATATTGAATCGGGGGCTCCCGGACTACACTGCCTGACCCCTGCTCCCAGGGATTATTGAGAAGTAAATGGTTAACTAGATACAGCACAGAGGTCTCTGACACAGCTTTTTAATTGGGGGCTCCCGAGGCCACACTGCCGGTCCCCTGCTCGCAGGGATTATTGAGCAGTAAATGGTTAACTATATACAGCACAGAGGTCTCAGAAACAGCTTTTTAATTGGGGGCTCCCACATCACACTGCCAGACCCCAGCTCCAAGGGATTATTGAGCAGCAAATGGTTAACTATATGCAGCAAAGAGGTCTCTGAAAGATCTTTTTAATTGGGGGCTCCCAGATCACACTGCCTGACTCCAGCTCCCAGGGATTATTGAGCAGTAAATGGTTAACTATATTTAGCACAGAGGTCTCTGAAACAGCTTTTAAATTGGGGGCTCCCGAGGTCACACTGCCTGTCCCCTGCTCCCCGGGATTATTGAGCAGAAAAGAGTTGACTATAGACAGCACAGAGATCTCTGAAACAGCTTTTTAATTGGGGGCTCCCGAGGCCACATCCCCTGTCCCCTGCTCCCAGGGATTATTGATAAGTAAATGGTTAACTATATACAGCACAGAGGTCTCTGAAAGAGCTTTTTAATTGGGGGCTCCCGAGGCCACACTGCCTGACACTGCTCCCAGTTTTTATTGAGCAGTAAATGGTGAACTATATACAGTACAGAGGCCTTTGAAACAGCTTTTGAATCGGGGGCTCCCGGACCACACTGCCTGACCCCTGCGCCCAGGGATTATTGAGAAGTAAATGGTTAACTAGGTACAGCACAGAGGTCTCTGACACAGCTTTTTAATTGGGGGCTCCCGAGGCCACACTGCCTGTCCCCTGCTCCCAGGGATTATTGAGCAGTAAATGGTTAACTATATACAGCACAGAGGTCTCAGAAACAGCTTTTTAATTGGGGGCTCCCAGATCACACTGCCTGACCCCAGCTCCAAGGGATTATTGAGCAGCAAATGGTTAACTATATACAGCAAAGAGGTCTCTGAAAGATCTTTTTAATTGGGGGCTCCCAGATCACACTGCCTGACCCCTGCTCCCAGGGATTATTGAACAGTAAATGGTTAACTATATATAGCACAGAGGTCTTTGAAACAGCTTTTAAATTGGGGGCTCCCGAGGTCACACTGCCTGTCCCCTGCTCCCCGGGTTTATTGAGCAGTAAAGAGTTGACTATATACCGCACAGTGATCTGTGAAACAGCTTTTTAATTGGGGGCTCCCGAGGCCACACCCCCTGTCCATTGCTCCCAGGGATTATTGAGCAGTAAATGGTTAACTATATACAGCACAGAGGTCTCTGATACTGCTTCTTAATTGGGGTCTCCCGAGTCCACACTGCCTGTCCCCTGCTCCCAGGGATTATTGAGCAGTAAATGGTTAACTATATACAGAATAGAGGTCTCTGAAACAGCTTTTAAATTGGGGGCTCCCGAGGACACACTGCCTGTCTACTGCTCCCAGGGATTATTGAGCAGTAAATGGTTAACTATATACATAAGAGAGGTCTCTGAAACAGCTTTTTACTTGGGGGCTACCGAGGCCACACTGCCTGTCTCCTGCTCCCAGGGATTATTAAGCAGTAATTGGTTAACTATATACAGCACAGTGGTCTCTGAAACAGCTTTTTAATTGGGAGCTCCCGGACCACACTGCCTGACCCTTGCTCCCAGAGATTATTGAGCAGTCAATGGTTAACTATATACAGCACAGAGGTCTCTGAAACAGCTTTTTAATTGGGGGCTCCCGAGGTCACACTGCCTGTCACCTGCTCCCCGGGATTGTTCAGCAGTTAATACTTGACTATAGACAGCACAGAAATCTCTGAAACAGCTTTTTTATTGGGGGCTCCCGAGGCCACATCCCCTGTCCCCTGCTCCCAGGGATTATTGGTCAGTAAATGGTTAACTATATACAGCACAGAGGTCTCTGAAAGAGCTTTTTAATTGGGGTCTCCCGAGGCCACACTGCCTGTCCCCTGCTCCCAGGGATTATTGAGCAGCAAATAGTTAACTATATACAGAAGAGAGGTCTCTGAAACAGCTTTTTACTTGGGGGCTACCGAGGCCACACTGCCTGTCTCCTGCTCCCATGGATTATTAAGCAGTAATTGGTTAACTATATACAGCACAGTGGTCTCTGAAACAGCTTTTTAATTGGGAGCTCCCGGGCCACACTGTCTGTTCCCTGCTCCCAGGGACTATTGAGCAGTAAATGGTTAACTATATACAGCACAGGGGTCTCTGAAACAGCTTTTTAATTGGGGACTCCCGAGGCCACGCTGCCTGTCCCCTGCTCCTAGGGATTATTGAGCAGTAAATGGTTAAACATATGCAGCACAGAGGTCACTGAAGCAGCTTTTCAATTGGGGCTCCAGGACCACACTGCTTGTCCCCTGCTCCCAGGTATTATTGAGCAGAAAGTGGTTAACTATATACAGGCAGAGAGGTCACTGAAACAGTTTTTTAATTGGCGACTCCCGAGGCCACACAGCCTGTCCCCTGCTCTCAGTTTTTATTGAGCAGTAAATGGTTAACTAACGACAGCACAGAGGTCTCTGAAACAGCTTTTTAATTGGGGGCTCCCGGACCGCACTGCCTTTCCCCTGCTCGAAGGGATTATTGAGAAGTAAATGGTTAGCTATATACAGCACATACCTCTCTGAACCAGCTTTGTTATTGGGGGCTCCCGAGGCCACACTGTCCGTCCCCTGTTCCCAGGGATTATTGAGCAGTAAATGGTTAACTATGTACAGAAGAGAGGTCTCTGAAACAGCTTTTTAATTGGGAGCTCCCGGACCACACTGCCTGTCCCCTGCTCCCAGGGATTATTGAGCAGTAAATGGTTAAACATATACAGCACAGAGGTCACTGAAGTAGCTTTTCAATTGGGGCTCCAGGACCACACTGCCTGTCCCCTGCTCCCAGGTATTATTGAGCAGGAAGTGGTTAACTATATACAGGCGGAGAGGTCACTGAAACAGTTTTTTAATTGGGGCCTCCCGGACCACACTGTCTGTTCCCTGCTCCCAGGGACTATTGAGCAGTAAATGGTTAAATATATACAGCACAGAGGTATCTGAAACGGCTTTTTAACTGGGGGCTCCCGAGGCCACACTGCCTGTCCCCTGCTCCCAGGGATTATTGAGAAGTTAATGGTTAACTATATACAGCACAGAGGTCTCTGAAACAGCTTTTTATTTGGGAGCTCCCGAGGCCACAGTGCCTGTCCCCTGCTCCCAGCGATAATTGAGAGTGTCGTCTTTTAAAAACTTTCCTACTCCAAGACTGTGAAGAAAACAACTTTACAACTCGGTTTCGATAAATAACTTTGTCTTTATTGACCAAAGTCTGCATGCAGATGGCTACAGGTTAGAGAGAGAGAAAGAGCTGTAAAGATAAACCTGCTCATTCTTTCTCAATCTCGCAAAGACATGGAGAAAACGTTCAATATTTATACAAAAGCTGTATCATTTTACAATAATAGACCTTGTTCAAAAATGACAATACAGTCATAACTTCTGACCAACCATGTTGTCATGGAAAGACCCTGACTCGGCTTATTTGCAGTATTTTGTCGTTAGAGGGTTTAAGACGTGGTCCTATTTTGTTTTTACCTCTGCCCTCATGATGCCTTGACGCAGATGGACCTAGGTCATGAGGAGGTTGTGTTAGTAGGACATTCCTAGATCGTGGCTTTGTTATCAGGTTTTACTAAGGTCAGGCACTATTTTCCCTCTTCTGGCCTTGTATGATACAATTATGTGGATTCTTAGCTTTGTCTAGTTTGTCAGGGTCTGGTCTTGGCACTAGCTGACACAGCTGTCCTACACTTGGTTACATAAGTTGGCTATTTTTCCCATCATGCTATTGCTAATTTTGTACACTTTCACATTCCCTCCATTGTCCCATCAGGACAACCACTCAATTTGTTCAAATAGGGATATTCAGGAGACGGGTGTAAATACATTGACACAAGCATCCAAACAATCCTATTGCTAATAGTAATGATAGTAATAATATGAAGGTCTTAAAGATCCAATCGAACAATCCGTGTCACAGCCAACCTAACCAACCTGGTGGGTTATAATTGTGAAATTCTTGGCCAATTTCTTGAAGTTGATCCGCCTGTCTTCTTATATGGTCAGCTAGGTTGGTAATATTTTCAGAGGCATCTGGGATATAAGTGCAGCATTCCTGACCTATAATGGCACACGTTCCTCCCTGTGAGGCTAACAGATAATCCAGAACCATTCGATTTTGTAATGCCACAGTCCGGACAGCCACCAGCTCAGCCGAGACCTTGGCTAGTGCCCGTCCGGTTGCCCTGGATTCTGCTGCTGTTATGCTCGACAGTTGTTCCAATGCCGAGGCCATAAGGATCAGTTCGTTTGCTGCCTTGCCTGTTCCGTATTGTGGAAAGGCGATCATAAAGAACTCCTCGGTTTTACTAATGGCCCTCCTGATTCGTGAGGAGTGTTGTTTAAGGGAGAGTGGGTGGTGCATGCAGGGTACGACATATCCTAGATAACAGGACCCTGTCCAATTTCTGGGAAGCCAGGAGTATGCTTTAGTGCCACATATGAAATAGGTCCCGTTATATGCCGTAAAATTCTCAGCCATTGTCATCCAGGGTACCTGGGAATTATGCGTTCATGAGCTATTTGATGTTTTATTCCACACCCTGGACCAATCAAGAACAAACATACCCTTGTTGGAGGGTTTGGTATCGGGCCCTGCCATTCAGTTGTAAGATTACACCTACTCTGCCCCATTGATGGTCCTTCTCCTGATTTACTAAAACATAGGGATCCTTGCGCAGTGCTCGATGGGATGGTAAGGGCAGGGGAATTCGAGACATGGGGATATCCAGGTTGATACCAGGCTGAAAATCTAGTCATCCCATAGCCAGCCGATCTCCAAATGTTCATATCTCCACCGAACCCCTGTGTTCGGTTTTGACGCAGTATCCACTCAACTGTTTCTGCTAAGTGGAATGGGAGTGATTGGAGAGGTAGCCCCTCCTTGGAATGGGTGGGGATACCGGTACAAACCCAACAGTTACTTACATTTAATCTGTCAGCATAAATATATGACATATATAGAAAGCTATTAGCACGCAGCTCTTGGTCAGTTTGTTCGCCTACTGTCGAATGGCCATTAAGACCAATTAGTCCAAATAGTCCAAATGTGATAATGAAGATCCTCATTCTGCGTCGTCGTTGGGGCTGGAACCAATCTTCTTACAATCCGATAGGTGTACCCAACTCGAACGTCCTTCGAGTTTAACGGCAGTCGGTGTAGTCAGCAGTACTTGAAAAGGGCCGCCCCAGCGTTGCCCTAACTTCTCTCTGTCCCAATTCTTTATCAGCACGTAGTCTCCTGGTTTGACTACTGGATATCGAGGGATCTTTGTTCCGGCTGTTGCTGGGAGATGGGCCTGTTTTACCTGCGAGTGGAGAAACTTCAAAGAAAATGTTAATTGCTTCAAATAACTCAGCATTTTATCTCCCATAACGTGGAGGTCTACTCCCTTTAGGGGTTCTTCATGGGCATCCCAGGGAGTCCTCATTGGCCGACCGTAGACTATCTCTGCAGCTGACAGTCCGGACCGCGAATGTGGAGTAACCCTCATGTGAAACAGTGCCAAAGGCAATATCTTTAGCCAATTTAATCCAGTTTCTTCGGTCAATTTAGATAATTTTTCTTTTAAGGTCCCATTTGCTCTTTCTACAATTCCTGCTGCCTGTGGATGATACGCGCAGTGCAGTTGTTGTTTAATTTTGAGTGCTTTGCACAATTCAGAATTGATTCGAGCCACAAAATGTGTTCCATTGTCTGAGCTCATCGTTCTGGGAATCCCAAACCGGGGAATAATTTCTGCCAGTAGGAATTTTACCACCATATGTGCAGTCCAGTTGGTGGTGGGGAAGGCTTCAATCCATTTACTAAATACATCAATGATCACTAAACAATATTTATAGCATTGTACTTTAGGTAATTCAATAAAATCAAGCTGTATGCAGGCAAAAGGACCATCTGGCAAGGGGGTTGTTCCGGGAGGGCATTTAATGCCTTTACCCTTATTATTTTTCATGCAAATAAGACATCGATCCAGCCGCATTTGTGCTGCTGTATTCAGATCTGGGTGCCACCAAGTTTGCAAAGGTAGCTGTACCATTCTCTCCTTGCCAAGATGTGTACAAGAATGCAAATAATCAATAAGTATCGGCAATAACGAATCTGGAACACAAACTTGACCTACTGGGGTAAGCCAGAGGTTTTGTGTCAACGAGTGCGAACACCCCATTGACTTCCATAGTGTGCGCTCAGAATCAGAGGCGTCCCTCTGTTACCTTTGAATTTCAGCTGACTCTGGCATGCCCTTTGTTGCTAGAATAGGTAGCTGATTTAAAGCCTGTGTACCCCCATCGGGAACAATCATAGAGGCTGATGAAGACTTAGCGGCTGAATCCGCACGGGCGTTTCCTAATTGCACAGGAGTGTCCCCGGAAGTGTGCGCAGCACATTTAATGATAGTCAATTGACGAGGAAGTTGAATAGCAACGAGGAGATTTTTTAACCCAAATAGCATTTAGAATGGGAGAGCCTGCAGAGGTAAGGAATCCGCGTTGCTGCCAGAGGCGGCCAAAATCGTGGGTGACACCAAAAGCGTACCTAGAGTCTGTGTACACATTCGCACTTTGGTCTTTGGCCAGAACACAAGCTCTAGTAAGGGCGAATAGCTCGGCTTTCTGCGCCGAGACTGGAATCTGGAAAGCAGCTGCTTCCAGAATGTCAGTGTCTGTAACAATGGCATACCCCGATTGGGGGACACCCTTTTGGAAAATAGAAGAACTGCCATCAACATAAAAAGTGAGATCAGGATTATCAAGAGGGTGGTCAGTTAAATTGGGACGAGGTGCGGTAAGGAAGTGATTCCTAAGCAAACAATCATGTAGTGGATTAACAAGTACGTCAGGGGGATGTTCGAGGAATGCTGCGGGATTTAAAGTGGAACAGTAATGGAAAGACAGATATGGATTCTGTAATAGTGAAACCTCATATCGGCTCAAGCGGGCCTGTGTCAGATGCTGGGTCTGCTGAGATGTAAGGAGAGCCACAACAGAGTGTGAGGTATACACATGCACGGGCTGATGAAGGGTCAATTTAGAGGCTGCCTGAGCTAACACATGTACAGCAGTGAGAATTTGAGTGCAGGGGGGCAAACCACAAGCTACTGGATCCAATTTAGTAGAATAATAGGCAACCGGACGGCGTTGGTCACCATGTTCCTGTGTCAAGACACCCGTGGCACATAGGTCAAGGACATTAAATACAACTGGAAGGGCCTGTCATAAAGAGGTCGTCCTAGAGCCGGGGCGGAAGCCAGCGCGTTCTTGAGAGTAACAAAAGATTGCTGTGCTAAATCGCGTAGTTCAAACTTAAGGGGTGAATTCTGGGAGGAATAAGGAGTAAGCTCCTTGGTATGAGCAGTAACATTCGGAATGCATTGTCTGCAAAAGTTCACTCAACTTAAAAAGGCTCTCATCTGCTTTGGCGAGGTAGGAAGTGCGGTTTTCAAAATGGGAGTAATATGATCCTGCGTAAGGGAACGTTCAGTAGCGCTTATCAGAACGCCCAGAAATTTAACCTGCCTCTGTCCTTTGTGTACTTTATTAGGCGGTATTACATATCCCCAGGAATACTGGGATTCAGCGGCAAGGGGTATCGCAAAAAAGGCGTGTAGTAAGTCCACAAGGGTAAAGACAGCTGCCTCAGGCGGGATATTACTGAGGATTGTAGCTGGGTTAGGGACCAGGGGATGCAAGGGTTCAACGATCTGATTGATACGGCGGAGGTATCAATGGACCAAACGCCATTCAGACGGCCGCCCAACCTTAGGAACGGGAAGAATAGGGGTGTTACAGGGCGATTGGCACGGAACCAAAATTCCCTGTTGAAGGAAGGACTGTATCATGCTGGAGATTCCCTCCTCAGCGTCAGGGCGCATAGGGTACTGAGAAATGGAGGGCAGGGGCACACCGGACATAACCTTAATGAGAACTGGAGGCACATTGGTAAGACCAACTTCGTGTTTGAAAGCAGCCCATAGGTCTGCAGGAATCTCTGGGGATGGGGAACGATTGGTCCGATGGTGGTTCAATGTACCATCAACACAAAAGGGCTGTGAAAAATACTGCAACGTGCCTTCAGGGAAGGTCTGTAGTCCAGTATAAAAAGGATGACATTTTCCTTGGAGGGTAGCAACCAGAAAGCCCAGTGACCTGCCACTGTAGACTGCATTGACAGTGAGAGTAACGTGAGGTGCCACTAGTCCAGACTGATTCCAGAATACTCGGGGCACTTCAACAAGAAATGCAGAGCCCTCTTTTCCCTCAGCATGAGCGATTAAAGTAACCGCCACCGTGGACCCGAGAGAGTCCTGGTAGACGGTCTCCAAATCGGGCGAGCACCCCATGTGGTCATAGCAAAGGGTCATGTGAGGATGAGGAACATGCAAGGGAGGCGAAAAATTGGAGGGATCAAAACAAACGGACCACCATTGGGGAGTGAAGAAAAGTGGTAAATTTCGAGGCTGGACTTGTGGAGCCGTGGAGATCGCGACGCCGTCGTCAAGGCAAACAATCTCAACTTGTAAGGGACATAACAGATCACGGCCAGCAAGATTAACACCGAGGGTACTCGTGACAGTGAAGGGAATACAACATTTACGGTCATTAAATTGAACCAGAAGGGGTTTCGTGAGTTCGTATATAGCCCCCCTCACCCATAAAACCAGAAGGTTCCACATAATCGTCTGAGAGAGGGAAACAATATTGTTTAACTAACGTCAAATTCAACGTAGAAGCAGTTGCCCCTGTGTCAATGAGGAAGGGGATGGGAATACCCTCAATGTGAATTGTAGCTGTGGGTTCCTCAGAGTGGTCGCCAGAGAGAACCGGGAAATTGGAGCGGGCCAGTCAATAGGGGTGGGAGTCAGTGAAGGGAGCATACCGCCGTGGAGGGGGTGCTCTGTCTCTGCGTGGAGCAGGGCAATCCCTAGCGTAGTGACCCGTCCGTCTGCAATTAAAGCAAGTGACACTGTCTAGGGTTGGAGGACAAGGCCGGGGAGGGACATGGTGACGTTCATATGGTGGGGGGTTCCTGCGAGGGGGTCGCTGGACAAACTCCGACTTTATTTTGGGTGTAGGAGGGTCCCTTCCGAAAGCTTCGCGGTCACGGCCATTGCTCCAGTAATAAGAGATAGCACGTCGCATGTGGGATTTGGAGCTATCATACCAATCCATATTATTAGTTTTAATACTGGTCGCTATGCGGTCAGGCACAGCCTGCAAAAGCAGCGCATTGAACTGGGGAGATTTCAAGCCCGCATTAAAAGTCTCATCACCGGAATAAAGAGTGTAAATTCCACAAAAGCGGTCAAAAAATTCAGGCCCCTCCTCCTTAGGAGTGGGTGTACAATCAAGAATTTTGGAGATATCTACAGGTTTACGGAGAGCACGCTTAAGTGCTGGGAACATTAAAGTGAGTTGAGCCTCATCTGATGGATTGTTGGTCTTAAACGCATCCCATGTGGTCCCATGATCCCATAATTCCCGTTTCCATTTCTCACCTAAATCTGGGGGAAGGGACGAAAAAATAAGGGAATACTGATCCCTAGGGGTAGCACCATACACGGTCGCAGTTCTCCTCAGATATTAAGTAAAGCCCTCTGGGTCCGTTTTATGTGACGGACAGTGAGCCATGATCAAACAGAGCTCCTGAGGTTTAAAAGCCTGCCATGTCTCAATAAATTGGTCGTCGCTCGAGGGTTAACGAGACGTCGGATTGGAAAATTTGCAGGGGGAGGCGGTGGTGGAAAAGGCTCCTCTACCGGTGCTGTGCGGATAGATAATTCTTGGAAAGCCTGACTAACAGAGGTGACGGGCTGTTCGAGGAAGGGGGGGGGGTGCTTTTGAGCGAGTGCGTGTTGCAACGGGAGAAATAGCAGCAGGGAGATTATCGGCAGCAAGGTTGTTACAAGGGGGAGGGGGAGAACGGGGCTGCCGCACCGTCGAGGTGGGAAGAGGCGGATATAGGGGCATCGTGGGATTTAATTCCTCCTCCTCCTCCTCTGTATCAACCGAATAGGGAAACAACGGCATGCCAGAGTTAGTGGGAGGATCCTCCTGCTTATCACCCGATGCAGTATTATCCCCCCTTGTTTCTTAGGATCTTTCCTGTCCCATAGTTCACATTCGAATTTCAATGATTCCCAGTCTTTGGTTTGTCCGTCTATATAATCAGCAATCCCTCTCCTACGGGCATTGTCCCTCCAACTCATTAATAAGGACAGTTTGCGTCGTCTGTCTGATTCTTTTTGCCATTTGTTGATTAATTTCTTCCATCTGGCTCCGGCATTCCTAGTCCAAATGGCTGTCTCTGCAGCGGTGCAGTTTTCTAAATTCCAGGTACCACCTAGTGGCCAAACTTCAGATCCGAATTTCCTATTGGGGAAAAACTGCCTTGTAAATTTAAAAGTCAAAAATCAAAATCTGGTCCCTGACCCTAGCCAAGCCTCTGTATCCCTGTCCTGGGGGGGGGGGGGGGGGGGGGGGGGGTAACAAGAGCAGGGAGTCCCTGACCTTAGGCTACGAACGACAACCGGGTCCCAGACCCTAAGAACTTTACTCACAGTCAAATTTAGATTCGAACACCGTCACCTGTCAGCGTTCTCCGTCAGGGACGAGTGGTCACAGCACCGATCCGAGAGAGAGAGAGACCAAGGTTAAAGCTTACCTTGTTGCGCCGTCCGTCTCCACTCTCAGGGTCGCTGCTCGATCACTTGTTCGGTCCCCCACGGAAGTCACTTAGGGTATTGGTGAGTGCTCGCAGCGCCAATGTTGAATTGGAAATCTTTCCTACTTCGAGACTGTGGAGAAAACAACTTTACAACTCTGTTTCGATAAAAATAACTTAGTCTTTATTGACCAAAGTCTGCATGCAGTACGGCTACAGTTTGGAGTCAGAGAGCAGTTAATGCAAAACTGCTAATTCTTCCTCAATCTCGCAAAGACATGGAGAAAACGTTCAATATTTATGCAAAAGCTGTATCATTTTACAAAAACAGACCTTGTTCAAAATGTAATCAGTAGTAAGGACATCAATACAGTCATAACTTCTGACCAAACATGTTGTCATGGAAAGACCCTGACTTGGCTTATTCACAGTATTTTGTCTTTAGAGGGTTTAAGACGTGGTCCTATTTTGCTTTCACCTCTGCCCTCATGATGCCTTGACGCAGATGGTCCTAGGTCAGGAGGAGGTTGTGTTATCAGGACATTCCTAGGTCGTGACTTAGTTATCAGGTTTTACTAAGGTCAGGCTTTCTTTTTCCTCTTCTGGTCTTGTATGATACGATTATGTGGATTCTTAGCTTTGTCTAGTTTGTCAGGGTCTGGTCTTGGTAATAGCTGACACAGCTTTCTTATACATGGTTACATAAGTTGGCTATTTTTCCCATCATGCTATTGCTGCGTTTGTACACTTTCACACCTATGTAGTATATCAATATTAACAGTGGTCCCTGTATAGTGAATCATTATTTACAGTGGTCTCTGGGCAATGTATCATATTTACAGTGGTCCCTGGGTAGAACATCATTATTTGCAGTGTTCCCTGGGATGTTAATTATTATTTACAGTGTTCCTGGGTAGTATATCAGTATCTATAATGGTCCCTGGGTAGTATATCATTATTTAACCATGAACCCTGGGTCGTATCTCATTATTTACAGTGGACTCTGCATGGTGTATCTTTAATTACAGTGGTCCCTCGGTAGTATATCTTTATTTATAGTTGTCACTGGATAGTCCATCAAAGAATAAAGAACAAAGAAATGTACAGCACAGGAACAGGCCCTTCGGCCCTCCAAGCCCTTGCCGACCATGCTGCCCGAAAAAACTACAATCTTCTACACTTCTTGGGTCCGTATCCCTCTATTCCCACCCTATTCATGTATTTGTCAAGATGCCCCTTAAATGTCACTATCGTCCCTGCTTCCACCACCTCCTCCGGTAGCGAGTTACAGGCACCCACTACCCTCTGTGTAAAAAACGTGCCTCGTGCATCTACTCTAAACTTTGCCCCTCTCACCTTAAACCTATGCCCCTAGTAATTGACCCCTCTACCCTGGGGAAAATTCCCTGACTAGCCACTCTGTCTATGCCCCTCATAATTTTGTAGACCTCTATCAGGTCGCCCCAAACCTCCGTCCTTCCTGTGAGAACAAACCGAGTTTATTCAACCGCTCCTCATAGCTAGTGCCCTCCATACCAGGCAACATTCTGGTAAATCTCTTCTGCACCCTCTCTAAAGCCTCCGCATTCTTCTGGTAGTGTGGCGACCAGAATTGAACACTATACTCCAAGTGTGGCCTAACTAAGATTCTATACAGCTGCAACATGACTTTCCAATTCTTATATTCAATGCCCAGGCCAATGAAGGCAAGCATGCCGTATGCCTTCTTGACTACCTTCTCCACCTGTGTTGCCCCTTTCAGTGACCTGTGGACCTGTACTCCTAGATCTCTCTGACTTTCAATACTCTTGAGGGTTCTACCATTCACTGTATATTCCCTACCTGCATTAAACCTTTCAAAATGCATTACCTCACATTTGTCCGGATTAAACTCCATCTGCCATCTCTCCGCCCAAGTCTCCAAACAATCTAAATCCTGCTGTATCCTCTGACAGTCCTCGTCGCTATTCGCAATTCCACCAACCTGTGTGTCGTCTGCAAACGTACTAATCAGACAAGTTATATTTTCCTCCAAGTCATTTATATATACTACAAACAGCCAAGGTCCCAGCACTGATCCATGCGGAACACCAGTGGTCACAGCCCTCCAATTAGAAAAGCATCCTTCCATTGCTACTCTCTGCCTTATATGACCTAGCCAGTTCTGTATCCACCTTGTCAACTCACCCCTGATTCCGTGTGACTTCGCCTTTTGTACTAGTCAAAGGCCTTACTGAAGTCCATATAGACAACATCCACTGTCCTACCTGCATCAATCATCTTTGTGACCTCCTCGAAAAACTCTATCAAGTTAGTGAGACACGACCTCCCCTTCACAAAACCATGCTGCCTCTCACTAATACGTCCATTTGCTTCCAAATGGGAGTAGATCCTGTCTCGAAGTATTCTCTCCAGTAATTTCCCTACCACTGACGTAAGGCTCACCGGCCTGTAGTCCTGGACTATCCTTGCTACCCTTCTTAAACAGAGGAACAACATTGGCTATTCTCCAGTCCTCCGGGAGATCACCCGAAGACAGTGAGGATCCAAAGATTTCTGTCAAGGCCTGAGCAATTTCCTCTCCAGCCTCCTTCAGTATCCCTGGGTAGATCCCATCAGGCCTTGGGGACTTAGCTACCTTAATATTTTTTAAGACGACCAACACCTCGTCTTTTTGGATCTCAATGTGACCCAGGCTATCTACAAACCCTTCTCCAGAATCAACATCTACCAATTCCTTCTTTGGTGATTACTGATGCAAAGTATTCATTTCGTACCTCGCCCATTTCCTCTGGCTCCACACACAGATTCCCATGTCTATCCTTCAGTGGGCCAACCCTTTCCCTGGCTCATTATTTACAGTGGTCCCACGGTGGTATATCATTATTTACCGTGGTCCCTGTGCAGAATATCATTATTTACCGTGCTCCCTGTGGAGAATATCATTATTTACAGTGGTCCCTGGGTAGTATGGCATTATTTACACTGGTTGCTAGGTAGTATGTTATTATTTACAGTGGTCTCTGTGCAGTATATCAATACTTACAGTGATCCCTGTGCAGCATATATTTATCTACTGCGGTCCCATGGTAAAATATCATTATTTGCAGTGGTCCCTGGGTAGAATATCGTAATTTGAAGTGGTCCCAGGGTAGTATAGCATTATTTACAGTGGCTCCAGGGTAGTGTGCAATTTTTTGCATTGGCCTTGGGTAGGTATCATCATTTACAGTGGTTACTGGATGACATTTCATCAGTTACAGTGGTCCCAGGATAGTGTATCATTATTTACAGTGGTCTCTGGATAGTGGATGATTATTTACAGTTGTCCCTATGTAGTTATATCATTATTTACAGTGCTCCCTGGTTAGAATATCATTATTTACAGTGGTCCCGGGGTAGGATATCATTATCTACACTGGTCCCTTGGCCATTAATTATTATTTACAGTGGTCCTTGGGTAGTATATCAATATTTACAGTGGTCCCTGGGTAGTATATCAATATTTACAGTGGTCCCTGGGTAGTATATCAATATTTACAGTGGACCCTGGGTAGTATATCATTATTTACAGTGGCCCCTGGGTAGTATATCAATATTTACAGTGGTCCCTGGGTGGTATATCATTATTTACAGTGATCCCTGGGTAGTACATCATTATTTACAGTGGTTCCTGGGCAGTATATCGTTATTTACAGTGGACCCTGGGTAAGATATCATTATTTACAAAGGTCCCTGTGTTGTATATCATTATTTACAGTGGGCCCTGGGTAGTATTTCATTATTTACAGGGTTCCCTGTGCAGTACATCATAATTTGCAGTGGTCCATGAGCAGTATATCATTATTTACAGTTCTCCCTAGGTAGGATATCATTATTGACAGTGTTCCCTGGATCGTAGATCTTTATTTACTGTGGTCCCTGGGTAACTTAACATGATTTACAGTGGTCCCCAGACAGCATGCCATCAATTATAGTGTGCGCTGTGTAGTACATCTTTATTTACTTTGGTCTCTGAATAGTATTTAATTATTTACAGTGTCCCTGGGGAATATATCTATATTCACAGTGGTCCCTGGGTAATATATCATTATTTACAGTCGTCCCTGGGAAATATATCATTAATCACAGTGGTCCATGGACAGTATATCATTGTTTACAGTTGTCCCTGGGTAGTATATCAATATTTACATTAATCACTGGGTAGTATATCATTATTTACAGTGGTTCCTGGATAGCATATCATTATGTACAGTGGTCCCTGGGTAGTATATCATTATTTACAGTGGTCCCTGGTAGCATATCATTATGTACAGTGGTCCCTATGCAGAATATCATTATTTACAATGGTCCCTGGGTAAAACGTCAGTGGTCCCTGGATTGTATATCATTATTTACAGTGGTCCCAGGGTGGAATATGATTATTTGCCGTGGGCCCTGTGTAGTATATCATTTCTTTCAGTGGTCGCAGAGTAGTATATCATTTCTTACAGTGGCCCCGGGGTAGTACATCACTGTTTACAGTGGACTCTGTGCAGTATATCACTTTTGCAGTCATCCCTGGGCAGTATATCATAATTTACATTTGTTCCTGGGTAGTTCATCATTACTTACAGTGGTCCCCGGGTAGTATGTCATTATTAGCAGTGGTCCTGGGTAGTATATCTTTATTTACAGTGGTCTCTGTGTAGTATGTCATTATTTACAGTGGTCTCTGTGCAGTATTTTATTATTTAGAGTGGTCCTGGGTAGTATATCATTATTTACAGTGGTCTTTGCGTAGTATTTCGTTATTTACAGTGGTCCCTGGGTAGTACATCATTATTTACGATGTGGAGATGGCGGCGTTGGACTGGGGTGAGCACAGTACGATGTCTTACAACACTAGGTTAAAGTCCAACAGGTTTGTTTAGATGTCACTAGCTTTCGGAGCGCTGCTCCTTCCTCAGGTAAATGAAGAGGTATGTTCCAGAAACATATATATAGACAAATTTAAAGATGCCAGACAATGCTTGGAATGCGACCATTAGCAGGTGATTAACTCTTTACAGATCCAGAAGATGGGGTAACCCCAGGTTAAAGAGGTGTGAATTGTGTCACGCCACGACAGTTGGTAGGATTTCGCAGGCCAGATGGTGGGGGATGAATGTAATGCGACATGAATCCCAGGTCCCGGTTGAGGCCGCACTCATGTGTGCGGAACTTGGCTATAGGTTTCTGATCGGCGATTCCGCGTTGTCGCGCGTCCTGAAGGCCGCCTTGGAGAACGCTTACCCGGAGATCAGAGGCTGAATGCCCTTGACTGCTGAAGTGTTCCCCGACTGGAAGGGAACATTCCTGCCTGGTGATTGTTGCGCGATGGCCGTTCATTCGTTGTCGCAGCGTCTGCATGGTCTCGCCCGCAACCTCACGATGCTCCACTTCTCCAGCTTCCACCCTACACACATTAAAGAAGCCATCCCCTATTGACAAGCTCTCCCTATACTCCGGATATTCTCAGACGAGGAGGAGCGTAACAGACATCTACAGACGTTGAAAGATGCCCTCATACTAACGGGATATGGCGCTCGACTCATCGATCGACAGTTCCAACGCGCCACAGCGAAAAACCGCACCGACCTCCTCAGAAGACAAACATGGGACACAACCGACAGCATATCCTTCGTCGTCCAGTACTTCCCCGGAGCGGAGAAACTACGTCATCTTCTTCACAGCCTTCAACACGTCATTGATGACGATGAACATCTTGCCAAGGTCATCCCCATACCCCCACTACTTGCCTTCAAACAACCGCGCAACCTCAAACAAACCATTGTTTGCAGCAAACTACCTAGTCTTCAGAACAGTGACCACGACACCACTCAACCCTTCCATAGTACATCATTATTTACAGTGGTCTCTGTGCAGTATTTCATTATTTACAGTGGTCCCTAGGCAGTATATATAATTTACAGTGGACTCTGGGTAGAATATCATTATCAAAAGTGGTCCCTGGGTGATATATAAATATTAACAGCGGCCCCTGGGTAGAATACCATTATTGACAGTGTTCCCTGGGTAGCACATCATTATTTACAGTGTGTATAATGATATACGACTGTTCCCCATATACGTAGTATATAATTATTTACAGTGGTCCCTGGGTGGTATGTCATTATTTCCAGTGTTTGCTTGGTAGTATATAATTATTTACAGTGTTACCTATGTAGTATATAATTATTTACTGTGGTCCCTGGGTTGAATATCATTATTTCCAGCGGTCCCTGGGTAGAATATCATTATTTACAGCGGTCCCTGGGTAGAATATCATTATTTACAGTGGTCCCTGGGTAGTTAATCATTATTTACAGTGGGCCCTGGGCAGCATATCTTTATTCACTGTCGTCCTTCGGAAGTATATAATTATTTACAGTGACCCTGGTTTGTATATCATTATTTACAGCGATCTGTGGTTAGTACATCATTATCTTCAGTGGTCTCTGGGCAGTATATCATTATTAACAGTGGTGCTTATGTAGAAAGTCATTAATCACAGTTGTCCATGGGTAGTATATCATTATTTACAGTGGTCCCTGAGTAGTATATTTTTACTTGCAGTGGTCCCAGTGCAGTGCCTCATTATGTAGAGAGACCCGTGGGCAGTATACCATGATTTACAGTGGTCCCTGGGCAGTCCATCTTTATTCACAGTGGTCTCTGGTTAGTTTACCATTATTTACAGTGGACCCTGGGTAGAAAATCATTATTTCCAGTGGTCTCTGGGTAGAATATCATTAGTTACAGTGGTCCCTGGTACAGTATTTCATTATTTACAGTCCTCCTGGGTAGTTTATCATTATTTACAGTGGCCCCTGGGTAGTACATCATTATTTACAGTGGTCTCTGTGCAGTATTTCATTATTTACAGTGGTCCCTAGGCAGTATATATTATTTTCAGTGGTCTCTGTGCAGTACTTCATAGTTTACAGTGGTCTCTGGGTAGAATATCATTATCACAGTGGTCCCTGGGTGATATATAAATATTAACAGCGGCCCCTGAGTGGAATACCATTATTTACAGTGTTCCCTGGGTAGCACATCATTATTTACAGTGGTACCTACGTAATCTATAATTATTTACAGTGGTCCCTGGGTAGTATGTCATTATTTCCAGTGTTTGCTTGGTAGAAAATAATTATTTACAGTGGTACCTATGTAGTATATAATTATTTACTGTGGTCCCTGGGTAGAATATCATTATTTACAGCGGTCCCTGGGTAGAATATCATTATTTACAGTGGTTCCTGGGTAATTAATCATAATTTACAGTGGGCCCTGGGCAGTATATCTTTATATACTGTCG
Source organism: Scyliorhinus torazame (assembly GCF_047496885.1). Classification (NCBI taxonomy): domain Eukaryota; kingdom Metazoa; phylum Chordata; class Chondrichthyes; order Carcharhiniformes; family Scyliorhinidae; genus Scyliorhinus; species Scyliorhinus torazame. Next base: position 134,166,904 of record NC_092726.1, on the reverse strand, counting down.
TCCTTCGGAAGAATAGCATTATTTACAGTGACCCTGGGTTGTATATCATTATTTACAGAGATCTGTGGTTAGTATATCATTATCTGCAGTGGTCTCTGGGAAGTATACCATCATGTACAGTGGTCTCTGGGCAGTCCATCTTTATTCACAGTGGTCTCTGGTTAGTTTACCGTTATTTACAGTGGACGCTTGGTAGAAAATCATTATTTCCAGTGGTCCCTGGGTTGAATATCATTATTTAGTGTGGTCCCTGGGTAGTATATCATTATTTACAGCTGTCCTTGTGTGGAAAATTATTATTTACAGTGGGCCCTGTGCAGTATATCGTTATTTAGAGTGGTCACTGCGTAGTGTATCATTATTTTCAGTGGTCCCAGTGTAGTATATCATTATTGACAGCTGCCCCTGTGTAGTATGTCATTATAGTTAAAGTGGTCCCTGGGTAGTACATCATTATTTACAGTGGTCATTGTACAGTATTTCATTATTTACAGCGGTCCTGGGTAGTATATCATTATTTACAGTGGTCCCAGTGTAGTATATCATTATTGACAGTGGCCCCTGTGTAGTATGTCATTAGTTAAAGTGGTCCCTGGGTAGTATATCATTATTTACAGTGGTCTTTGTGGAGTATTTCATTATTTACAGTGGCCCCTGGGTAGTACATCATTATTTACAGTGGTCTCTGTGCAGTATTTCATTATTTACAGTGGTCCCTAGGCAGTATATATTATTTTCAGTGGTCTCTGTGCAGTATTTCATAGTTTACAGCGGCCCCTGGGTAGAATATCATTATTTACAGTGTTCCCTGGGTAGCACATCATCATTTACAGTGGTACCTACGTAGTCTATAATTGTTTACAGTGGTCCCTGGGTAGTATGTCATTATTTCCAGTGTTTGCTTGGTAGTATATAATTATTTACAGTGGTACCTATGTAGTATATAATTATTTAGAGTGGTCCCTGGGTAGAATATCATTATTTACAGTGGTCCCTAGGTAGAATATCATTATTTACAGTGGTCCCTGTGTAGAATATCATTATTTACAGTGGGACATGTGCAGCATATCGTTATTTACAGTGGTCAATGGGCAGTACATCATTATTTACAGTGGACCCTGTGCAGCATATCTTTATTTACCGTGGTCCCAGTGCAGTATATCATTATTTACAGTGGGCCCTGTGCTGTATATCACTGTTTGCTGTCGACCCTGAGGCAGTATATCTTTTTCGCAATGGTCACTGAGTAGTCTATCATTATTTACATTGGACCTTTCGGGGTATATCATTCTCTACAGTGGTCCTTGGGTCGTATATCATTATTTACATTGGACCTTGGGTCGCATATCATTATCTACAGTGGTCCTTGGGTAGTATGTCATTATTTACAGTGGTGACTGGGTGGTAAGTCATTATTTACAGTGACCCTGCGTTGAATATCATTATTTTCAGCGATCTGTGGTTATTATATCATTATCTGCAGTGGTCCCAGCTTAGTATATCGTTATTTAAAGTGGTCCCGGGATAGTATAGCATTATATAAAGTGGCCCATGGGTAATAGATCATTATTTACAGAGGTCCCTGGGTAGTGTATCATTATTTAAAGTTGTCCCTGGGCAGTATATCATTTTTACAGTGGTACCTGGGTAGCATTTCATTATTTTCCGTGATCCCTGATCAGGAAATCATTATTGACAGTGGTCCCTGGGTAATATATCATTATTTGCACTGGTCACTTTGTCGTATAGCATTATTTACAATAGTCCCTGAGCTGTATGTCTTTATTTACAGTGGTCCCTGAGCAGTATACCTTTATTTACAGTGGTCCCTGGTAGAAAAGCATTATTGACTGTTGTTTCTGATTAGAATATCATTATTTACAGTGGTCACTGGGTAGTATATATTTATTTACAGTGTTCCCTGGGTAGGACATAATTATTTACAGTGGTACCCATGGAGTATATTATTATTTACAGTGGTCACTGGGCAGAATATCATCATTTACAGTGGTCCGTGGCTAGTATATTATCATTTACAGTGGTCCCTGGGTTGAATATCATTATTTACAGTTGTCCCTGGGAATAATATCATTATTTACAGTCGTCCCAGGATAGTATATCTTAATTTTCAGTGGTCCGTTGTTAGTATATCATTATTTACAATGTTCCCTGTGTAGAATATCATTATTTACAGTGGTCCGTGGGTAGAATATCATTATTTACAGTGGTCCTGGGTAGATTATCATTATTTACAGTGGACCCTGGAGTACATCTTTATTTACAGTCGTCCCGGCAGTATATCATTACTTACAGTGACCCTGGGTAGTATATCATTATTGACAGTGATCACTGGGTAGTATATCGCTATCTGCAGTGGTCCCTGGGTAGTATATCATTATTTACAGTGATCACTGCGTAGTATATCATTATATGCAGTGGTCCCTGGGTAGTATATCATTATCTACTGTGGTCCTTTTGTAGAAAGTCATTATTTCCAGTGGGCCCTGGTAGTATATCTTTATTCACAGTGGTCTATGGTTAGTTTACCATTATTAACAGTGGACACTGACTAGAAAACCATTATTTCCAGTGGCCCTGGGGAGAATATCATTATCTGCAGTGGTGCCTGGGTAGCATATCATTATTTAGAGTGTGTGGCTGGGTAGTATATCATTCTTTACAGTTGTCCTTGGGTAGAAAATCTTTATTTATAGTGTTCCCTGGTCAGTATATCTTTATTTACAGTGGTCGCTTGGTAGTATATCATTAATTACAGTGGTCCCAGGGTAGTATATCATTATTTTCAGTGGTTCCTGGGTAGTTTATCATTAATTGCAATGGTCCCTGGGTGGTAGATCTTTATTTACAGTGGTCCCTGTTAAGTATATCATTATTAAGAGTGGTCCCGGTGATATATAAATATTAACAGCGGTCCCGGTGTACAATATCATTATTTACAGTGGTCCCTGGGTAGAATATCATTATTTACATTGGTCCCCCCGTAGGATATCATTATTTACATTAGTCCCTGGGTAGTAAATCATTATTTATTGAAGTCCCAGGTAGAATATCATCATTCACAGTGGTCTCTGGGCAGTATATCATTATTTACATTGGTCCCTCGGTAGAATATCAATGTTTACATTAGTCCCTGTGTCGTAAATCATTATTTACTGTGGTCCCTGGTAGAATATCATTATTTACAGTGGTCCCTGGGCAGAATGTCATTCTTTACAGAGGTTCCTGGGTAGTTTATCATTATTTAAGGTGGTCCCTGGGCAGTATATTATTATTTACAGTGGTCCCTGGGCAGTATATTATTATTTACAGTGGTCCCTGGGCAGAATGTAATTCTTTACAGTGGTCCCTGGACAGACTGTCATTCTTTACCGTGGTCCCTGGGCAGTATTTCATTATTTACAGTGGTGCCTGCACAGTATATCATTATTTACACTGGACTCTGGGTATTATATCATTATTTACACTAGTCCCTGGGTAGAATGTCATTATTTACACTGGTCCCTGGGTAGACTGTCATTATTTACAGTGGTCCCTGGGTAGCATTTCATTATTTAATTTAGTCCATGTGCTGAATATCATTATTCATAGTGTTCCCTGGGTAGTTTAACAACATTTACAGTGGTCTTTGGGGAGTATAACTTTATTTCCAGTGGTTCCTGCGTAGTATATCATTATTTACAGTGGTCCGTGGGCAGTATATCTTTATTGACAGTGGTCCCTGTGTAGTATATAATTATTTATAGTGGTCCCAGGGTAGTATATCATTTTTACAGTGGTCACAGGGTAGTACATCACTATTTAGAGTGGACTTTGTGCAGTATGTCACTTTTGCAGTCGTCTTTGCGCAGTATATCTTTATTTACAGTTGTTCCTGGGTAGTTTATCATTATTCACAGTGGTCCCCGGGTAGTTATCATTATTTACAGTGGCCCCTGCGTAGGAAATCATTATTTACAGTGGCCCCTGGTTAGAATATCATTATTTTCAGTGGCCCCTGTGTAGTATGTCATTATTTACAGTGGTGTCTGTGCAGTACTTCATTATTCACAGTGGTCCTGGGTAGTACATAATTATTTACAGTGGTCTCTGTGCAGTATTTCATTATTTACAGTGGTCCCTAGGCAGTATATCTTATTTACAGTAGTCTCTATGCAATATTTAATTATTTTCAGTGGTCTCTGGGTAAAATATCATTATCAACAATGGTCCCTGGGTGATATATAAATATTAACAGCGGCCCCTGGGTAGAATACCATTATTTTCAGTGTTCCCTGGGTACCACATCATTATTTACAATGATACCCACGTAGTATATAATATTTACAGTGGTACCTATGTCGTATATAATTATTTACAGTGGTCACTGGATAGAATATCATTATTTTCAGTGGTACATAGTTAGTATATCATTATTTAGAATGGTCCCTGGGTAGAATATCATTATTTGCAGAGGTCCCTGGGTAGAATATCATTATTGACAGTGGCCCTGGGCAGTATATGTTTATTTACAGTGGTCCCTCGGCAGTATATCTTGATTTACAGTGACCCTGGGTAGTATGTCATTATTTTCAGTGTTTGCTGGGTAGTATATAATGTTTACAGAGGTACCTATGTAGTATATAATTATTTACAGTGGTCACTGGATAGAATATCATTATTTTCAGTGGTCCATGCTTAGTATATCATTATTTACAATGGTCCCTGGGTAGAATATCATTATTTACAGTGGTCCCTGGGTAGAATATCATTATTTACAGCAGTCTCTGGGTAGAATATCAGTATTTACAGTGACCCTGGGTTGTATATCATTATTTACAGCGAACTGTGGTTAGCGTATCTTTATCTGCAATGGTCTCTGGGCAGTATATCATTATTTACAGTGGTCCTTAGGTAGAAATTCATTAATTACAGTTGTCCATGTGTAGTATATCATTATTTACAGTGGTCCCTGTGTAGTATATATTTATTTGCAGTGGTCCCAGGGCAGTACCTCATTATGTAGAGAGGCCCGTGGGCAGTATACCATGATTTAAAGTGGTCCCTGGGCAGTCCATCTTTATTCACAGTGGTCTCTGGTTAGTTTACCATTATTTACAGTGGACCCTGGGTAGAAAATCATTATTTCCCGTGGTCCCTGGGTAGAATATCATTATTTACAGTCGTGACTGGGTAGCATATCATTATTTAGACTGGTTCCTGGGTAGTATATTATTATTTTCAGCTGGCCTTGTGTGGAACATCTTTATTTACAGTGGTCCCTGTGCAGTATATCTTTATTTACAGTGGTAACTGGGTAGTATATCATTATTTACAGTGGTCCCAGTGTAGTATATCATTATTTACAGTGGGCCCTGTGCAGTAAATCACTGTTTGCTGTCGTACCTGAGGCAGTACATCTTTATTTACAGTGGACCCTGAGTATCTATCATTATCTACAGTGGTCCTTGGGTAGTATTTCATTATTTACAGTGGTCACTGGGTAGTAAATCATTATTTACAGTCGTCCCTGGATAGTCTGTCTTTATTCACAGTCATCCCGCGAAAGTATACTTTTATTTACAGTGGTCCCTGGGTAGTATATCATTATTTACAGAGGTCATTGGGCAGCATGTCATTATTTTCCGTGATCCCTGATCAGGATATCATTATTGACAGTGGTCCCTGGGTAATATATCATTATTTACAGTGGTCACTGTGTCGTTTATCATTATTTATAATAGTCCCTGGGTAGTATGTCTTTATTTACAGTGGTCCCTGGGCAGTATATCATTATTTACTGTTGTCTCTGATTAGAATATCATTATTTACAGTGGTCACTGGTTATTACATCATTATTTACAGTCGGCCCTGTGCAGTATATCTTATTTACAGTCGTCCCTGGGTGGTATATCTTTATTTACAGTGGTCCCTGGGAAGGATATCATTATTAACAGTGGTCCCGGGTGATATATAAATATTAACAGCGGTCTCGGCGTACAGTGTTCTCTGGGTAGCATATCATTATTTATAATTGTACCTGCGTTGAATATCATTATTTACAGTTGCCCCTGGGTAGAATATCATTATTTACAGTGGTCCCTGGATAGTTTATCTTAATTTGTAGTGGTCCGTGCGTTGTATATCATTATTTACAGTGCTGCCTGGGTAGAATATCATTATTTACAGTGGTCCCTGGTAGTATATCATTATGAACAGTGGCCCTGGGCAGTATATGTTTATTTGCAGTGGTCCCTTGGCAGTATCTCATTATTTACAGTGACCCTGGGTAGTATATCATTATTTACAATGATCACTGGCTTGTATATAATTATCATTGCCTGCAGTGGTCCCTGGGTAGTATATCATTATTTGCAGTGGCTCTTGTGTAGAAAGCTTTTATTTACAGTGGCGACTGGGTAGTATATCATTATTTAAAGTGAACCCTGGGTTGGATATCACTATTTGCAGTGGTCCCTGGGCAGTATATCTTTATTTACAGTGGTCCCTGGGTAGAATATCATTATTTACAGTGTGCCCTGTGTAGTATATCATTATTTACAGTGGCCCTGGGCAGTATATGTTTATTTACAGTGGTCCCTCGGCAGTATATCATTATTTACAGTGACCCTGGGTAGTATATCATTATTTACAATGAACACTGGGTAGTATATCATTGCCTGCAGTGGTCCCTGGGTAGTATATCATTATTTTCAGTGGTTCTTGTGTAGAAAGTCTTTATTTACAGTGGCTCGTGAGCGGTATATCTCTATTGACAGTGGTCACTGGGTAGTATATCATTATTTACAGTGGACCCTGGGTAGTATATCTCTATTTGCAGTGGTCCCTGGGCAGTATATCTTTATTTACAGTGGTCCCTGGGTAGAATATCATTATTAACAGTGTGCCCTGTGTAGTATATCATTATTTCCAGTGGCCCTGGGCAGTATATTTTTATTTAAAGTTGTCCCTCGGCAGTATATCATTATTTACAGTGACCCTGGGTAGTATATCATTATTTACAATGATCACTGGGTAGTATATCATTGCCTGCAGTGGTCCCTGGGTAGTATATCATTATTTTCAGTGGTTCTTGTGTAGAAAGTCTTTATTTACAGTGGCTCGTGAGCGGTATATCTCTATTGACAGTGGTCACTGGGTAGTATATCATTATTTACAGTGGACCCTGGTTAGTATATCTCTATTTGCAGTGGTCCCTGGGCAGTATATCTTTATTTACAGTGGTCCCTGGGTAGAATATCATTATTAACAGTGGTCCATGTATGATATATAAATATTAGCAGCGACCCCGGGGTAGCATACCATTATTTACAATGGTCCCTGGGTAGAATATCATTATTTACAGTGGGGGAAGGGGCGTTGGGCGTGAGGGAGAAATGCACAAGCGTGTCAAGAATGGACGGTCCATGAGGAATGAAGAAAATGTTAGGTGCAGTTGGAGAGAGGTGAACATGTGTTTCGTGGTTGCATCGTGCTGGAGTTGGCGGAAATGATGGAGGATTTTCCTTTCAATGCAGAGGCCGGTGCTGTGGAAAGTGGGGGTAGGAGGTCACTTTAATGTTTCCGGGAGCGAAGGGGACGTGTGAGGACAGAGATGCGAAAAATGAATTGAACACGGTTGAGAGTCCTCTTAACCAAAGGACGGAAGTTGGGGTAGTCCCGGTAAGGAAAAAGCAGACATGCCAGACGGGCTATTTTCAAACACTTTATCATCACAGCAGAGGCGATGGTGGCGGAAAAGCTGGGAGAATGGGACTCAGTTCTTGCAGGAGCAGGATGTGAGGATCTGCACACGAGGTAGCTTTCGTTTCTCTGGGTTGTCATGAATGTAGGTGTTTCGTCTATCGCTGGAAATGGAGACAGACAGGTAAAGGAATGGAAGTGACAGAGAGGGACCATGTGAAGGTGAGAGAGAGGGGGTAGCGAATTGGAAGCAAAATGGATTCTTGTTTCCAGGTGCAGACAGAAACATAAAGTGTTACCAATGCAGTCATCATTGTAACAGAAACTGAGTTGTGGGGCCTGCGTAGAACATGGCCACACCTTGTATTTGCAAGAAGTGAGACAGTTTAAAGGAGAAATGATTGAGTGACAGAATGGCGAAAGAAGGTGGTGGTCGCAGATTGTCCCAGTCTCTGATCAAGGAAGAAGCTGAGAGCCCTCAGACTCTCCTGGGGAAGGGAGGGTGGAGCGGGATTAAAAAGAACAAAGAACAAAGAGAATTACAGCACAGGAACAGGCCCTTCGGCCCTCCCAGCTTGCACCGATCCAGATCTTTTATCTAAACCTGTCTTCTATTTTCCAAGGATCTACTTCTCTCTGTTCCCCGCCCATTACTATATCTGTCTAGATGCAGCTTAAATGATGCTACCGTGCCCGCCTCTACTACCTCCGCTGGCAAAACGTTCCAGGCACCCACCACCCTCTGCGTAAAAAGAAATTCCACGCACATCTCTCTTAAACTTTCCCCCTCTCACCTTGAAATCGCGACACCTTGAAATTGACACCCCAACTCTTGGAAAAAGCTTGTTTCTATCCACCCTGTACATACCTCTCATAATTTTGTAGACCTCAATCAGGTCCCCCCTCAACCTCGTCTTTCCAACAAAAACAATTCTATACCACTCAATCTTTCTTCATAGGTTCAACCATCCCTCCATACCAGGCAACGTCCTGGTGAACCTCCTCTGTACCCTCTCGAAAGCATCCACATCCTTACGATAATGTGGCGACCAGGACTGCACGCAGTATTCCAAATGTGGCCTAACCAAAGTCCTATACAACTATAACATGACCTGCCGACTCTTGTACTCAATACCCCGTCCGATGAAGGCAAGCATGCTGTATGCCTTCTTGACCGCTCTATCGACCTGCGTTGCCACCTTCAGGGTACAATGGACCTGAACTCCCAGATCTCTCTGTATATCAATTTTACCATGACTATTCCATTGACCGTGTAGTCCTCTCTTGAATTAGATATTCCAAAATGCATCACCTCGCATTTGCCTGGATTGAAGTCTATCTGCTATTTCTCTCCCCAACTCTCCAATCTATATATATATTGCTGTATTCTCTGACAGCCCTCCTCGCTTTCTGCAACTCCACCAATCTTAGTATCATCTGCAAACTTGCTAATCAGACCACCTACACCTTCGTCCAGATCATTTATGTTTATCACAAACAATAGTGGTCCGAGCACGGATCCCTGTGGAACACCACGAGTCACCTTTCTCCATTTTGAGACACTCCCTTCCACCACTGCTCTCTGTCTCCTGTTGCCCAGCCAGGTCTTTATCCATCTAGTTAGTACACTCTGAACCCCTTACGACTTCACTTTTTCAATGAATCTGCCATGGGAAACTTTATCAAACGCCTTCCTGAAGTCCATGCATATGACATCTACAGCCCTTCCCTCATCAATTAACTGTGTCACTTCCTCAAAGAATTCTATTAGGTTTGTAAGACATGACCTTCCCTGCACCAAACCATGCTGCCTATCACTGATAAGTCTATTTTCTTCCAAATGTGAATAGATCCGGTCCCTCAGTGTCTTCTCCAACTGTTTGCCTACAACTGACGTCAAGCTCACAGGTCTATAATTCTCTGGATTATCCCTGCTACGCTTCTTAAACAAAGGGACAACATTAGCAATTCGCCAGTCCTCCGGGACCTCACCTGTGCTCAAGGATGCTGCAAAGATATCTGTTCAGGACTCAACAATTTCGTCCCTCGCTTCCCCCAGTAACCTGGAATAGATCCCATCCGGACCTGAGGACTTGTCCACCTTAATGCCTTTTAGAATACCCAAAACTTCCCCCTTCCTTATGCCGACTTGACCTGGAGGAGTTGAACATCCATCCCTAGCCTCAACATCCATTATGTCCCTCTCCTTGGTGAATACCGATGCAAAGTGCTCATTAAGAATCTCACCCATTTCCTCTGACTCCACGCATAAATTCCCTCTTTTGTCTTTGAGTGGGCCAATCCTTTCTCTAGTTACCCTCTTGCTCCTTATATACGAAAAGAAGGCTTTGGTATTTTCCTTAACCGTATTAGCCAGAGGTATTTCATGACCCCTTTTAGCCCTCTTTATTGCGCGTTTGAGATTTGTCCTACATTCCCGATATTCCTTCAAAACGTCATCAGTTTTAAGTCGCCTATATCTTATTTATGCTTCCCTTTTCATCTTAGCTAGTCTCACAATTTCATCCGTCATCCATGGTTCCCTAATCTTGCCATTTCTATCCCTCATTTTCACTGGGACATGTCTGTCCTGTACGCGAATCAACCTTTACTTAAAAGACTCCCACATTTCAAATGTGGATTTACCCTTAAACAGCTGCTCCCAATCCACATTCCCTAGCTCCTGCCGAATTTTGTTATACTTGGCCTTTCCCCAATTTAGCACTCTTCCTTTGGGACCACTCTCGTCTTTGTCCATGAGTATTCTAAAACTTACGGAATTGTGATCCCTATTCCCAAAGTTATCACCGACTGAAACTTTAACCACCTGGCGGGATCATTCCCCAATACCAGGTCCAGCATGGCCCCTTCCCGAGTTGGACTAGTTCCACGCTGCTCTACCAAACGCTCCTGGAAGCTCCTTAGAAATTCTGCTACATCTACATCTCCAACACTACATGAGTCCCATTCAATGTTGGGGAAGTTAAACTCTCCCTTCACGACCACCCTATTGCTCCGACATTTTTCTATAATTTGTGTACATATTTGTACCTATACTTCACGCTCGCTTTTTGGAGGCCTGTAGTAAAACCCCAACAATGTTACTGCACCATTCCTATTTCCTAGCTCTACCCATGTTGCCTCAGTGCACGAATCCTCCATCGTACGCTCCTTAATCACAGCTGTGATATCATCTCTGACCAGTAATCCAACTCCTCCACCCTTTTTACCTCCCTCTCTATCCCTCCTGAAGCATCTATACCCTGGGATATTTAGTTGCCAATCTTACCCTTCCCTCAATCAAGTCTCAGTAATACCAATAACATCATATTCCCAGGTACTAATCCAAGTCTTCAGTTCATCTGCCTTACCTGCTGCACTTCTCGCATTGAAACAAATGCACATCAGACCACCTGCCCCTTTGCATTTATCATCTCTTCCCTGTTTACTCTTCCTCTTAGTCACATTGAATTTATTATCTAGTACCTTATGGCATTAGTTGCTGCCTCTTTACTGACCTCTAACTTCCTAATCTGGTTCCCATCATTGTGGAATTCTCGCTGTCTTTCGCTGGTTTGACTGAATATTTTACAGTCTCTATGCTCTCTGTTTTTGTAGCCAGCGTTATTTTCTTTCTTTTGCTTGTCCCCACTTCCAGTGGATCTGGAAACAACCATTAACATTTTGTACCGCCCACTACCGGAAGCATTTAGAACTCAATACATTATGTGTCGAATCCAATGATCATAATCAAGCTAACTCACGCTACTTGGTAAAATAAAGACAATTGGGTAACCAAGAATTTCCTATTGGACTGTATAACGTATTTTCGTCATCATTTTGCATGCATTCGATTTTTTAAAAAATTACATCTTTGAATACGGATTATTGCAAACACTGATGTTCTGTTAATTTCTCTGTTTTTATTTGAAACGCGCTTTTCTCGTTTTTAATTAGTTGTCTATTGATATTGTGACACTATTTCATTGTCTATTCACTTCTTCATTGTTTGTGTCATCTAAGTCCACTGGCCGTGACATTACTCATGGGTCTGTTATGTCGGATCTGACTGATGACATTTAGAAAATCAAGTTGTTTAAAGTCTATCATACTAATCAATTCTATTATTTCTGATAGTTATTGAAACAATAATAGGTAGTTAATTGGATCAAATATATCACTCTGGTGAGAGATACAATTCTGCACTGATAGATGTTTCCAGTCATGCTTTTCTCACTGCTGCCAGATCGTCCACTCTTGTGAGTGACCACAGTCAGTACTATTCTATACTGGCAGATACTTCCAGTTTCCTTTTCACTGCAGTCAGATATTCCACCGTAGTGAGAGACCCACAAGCAGTAAAATTCTACACTAATAGAAACTGGAATTAAAAGAGAAAATGCTGGAAAATGTCAGCTTTGACAAAATGACATCTGGAGTCGAAACGTTCGCTCTTTTCTCTACATGTGAGATCCATCCGCCTCTAGTAATCTCCCTCTCGCTGGACCCCACAGTCTGGCCTCCTATCTGTTCTTGATCTTTTCATTGAGATCTGTCAGTGCGACATCGACCATCGGAATGTCTCTGCCCCTCTCACCCACACTACCCCGCCTCCCCCTGAAATTGTTCCAATCCTCTCTCAAATAGCCAATCCTGACCTGGTGGTCTAAGCTGCACACAGGGTGGTGCCTTTATTCTCTGGTGTACTGACCTCTTCCTCACAGAGGCTGAGTGCCTACTCTCAGGCCCATCTTTCTACTTCCCCCTGCATCAAATGAGTTGATGTCGCAAATCATCGTGAATGACTATGATGTAGTGGTCATTACTGAAACATTGTTAAAGGATGGTCACGACTGGGAGTTAAATATCCGAGGGTTTCAAACTATTCAGAAGGACAGAATGGATGGTAAGGGAGGTGGTGGAGCTCTGTTATTTAAGGATGACACCTGGGCAGTCGTGAGGGATGACATTGGTGCTAAGGAGGATAAGTTGAATACATTTGGGTAGA